>NW_027271815.1:605000-835000 GCF_040938485.1 Diadema antillarum | reverse complement strand
TTGCAAAGAGAAAAGAAAACATGTTTTTGCGTTTCAACTCACCTCAAGTTCAGTTGATACACAGACGAGTGCGGGAGGGGAATTGAGCAGACGACTACAGCTTTTCCTCCCCTAGCCTCCCGGAGTTCCCTCGGGCCGGACTCCCGCTGCCGGGCTGGTGTACGTCAAGCGTATACTGTTTGTGGCCCTGGATTGCTTGTACTCTGTGAAGTATGCAGGAGACCAATCAACCCAAAATGCTTGTTTCAATGCAACGCGGCCGCCCAATCACAAGTTGATTACTAAAGGCTGAAGCCTGTCTAATTACGAAGTTGCTCGCGCGTGCCGTTCATTTGCCACCATGCATTGTCTCTCAGCTGCACATCTTGTGCCATTTCAAATCTCCCCAACTCTCAGCAGGTCGCACGCCGTTCCCCCAGCTATCTCTCCCTCATATCTCTCTCGCGCATGACTAACCTTTCTGCCCGAGAGACAACAACTTCTATGAAGGGATAACTGTGAGGGCGTCCGTTTTATCAATACGCGTCTATATTCTACAAGCAATTTAGAAACACAACTATATGACATATGCCGAAAACGACCAACACGCGCTATTCACGCAAACTCTACGCCTGATTGGTACAGCATGTGCCACACTATACATCACAGGTGAAAAAAAGAAAAGAGAAAACGAAAGGGAGGGAGCCAGGTATACTTCAGTTATCATCAATAACTTATTTATTCGCCACGTATTGAGACATGAAGACCAGAGACATAAAGCCTCATTAGTTTCTCTGGTAGATCTTTTTTTCCTTATAATAAAATAAAAAACAGTGCTTCTTACGTTATAATCTACTCGCCTCGGTGATTGTGAGGAAAAGCATGCTCACTCACTGCAAATTCTATTCACGATATTCGGAGGTTGCAAACATGACATAAACCCTTCTCCCCCCCCCCCCCCCCCCCCCCCCCCCCCCCCGTCCTCTAGTTAGAACTCTCAATTTGCTGAAAAGAGCACGGTCCGCCGACAGATTTCAAAACAAGAAAATAACCTTTCCCAGCCTCCCGTGTTTTCTTTTGTCAAATTCTATGACGAGAGCGGCGGTGAAAAGCTAGCGCTTTTGTGACCGTGCGCTCAGTAGGTGCCTTAAAAACAGCGCCGGCGGGAAAACTCTACGATGGAAATCAAATCTTATCATATAGAATGTCGACACGCATGGCTAAGGCCTGGCGGAAATGAATACAACGCTTTTTGTTGCCCTCCCCCGTTCTCTCTCGACCCGAGTACGTCTTCATTTTGATATCGGTTCACATTCCACATTCCACAAAAGCTCTGATTGGCGGCCTGCCTTGCGCCATATGAACGTTGCCATTGGTTACGGGAAGATGAGAGGGAAGATACAGTTGGACGTCTGTCCGAAATACGCCGTCATTAGTACCGACAAGGATTACGCTTGCCATTTTACCCCATTGTCCTCTGCAACATGTATTCTACTCTGTGTGTGAGAACGCCTAGTATAAAGAGAGAGGAAGGGAGAGAGCGGGGGGGGGGGGGGTAGTCAGTGGAGGTGGGATGCGGTAGAAAGAAGAGGAGGAAGAGGAGGTTGCCTAGTGGTGGCTGAGTGGTGGGAGAAATTTAGTATACAGAGAGAAATATATCTTTTTTCCCCTCTCTTCATCTCTCCCCATCTCTCTATCCGGAGCATTATAAGTTACGTAACAACGTTTGGCATCATAATTATTGACTCGAAATTTGTATAGTTAAAAAAAAAGTACCAAAAATGATGATGGTAACATACTTATACCTTCATGGTTAGTTACGAAAACCATGCAACGTATATGCAATTTTTTATTTCCTTTCATTAGTAATTGAGAGTATAAAAGTGACCGGGCATTTATGTTACATACAATGTAGAAGTACCAAAATGACCTGTAAAGATCTTATACTGATGGTCTTCTACTCGGTCACAGAAGCTACATTTAAAGAGCAGACACACTCGATGCGAGCTTTGATCAGATCTTATGGCGACGTCTCGATAAATACAACTTGGTATATTTTATAGAGAAATACGTCAATTTGATGTTAGGGAATAGCCTGATTAAACAAGCAAGGATCTCCATTATCATAAAACGAATAATGCACATCATTCAATCAGAGGTTCATTGAAATCATCACACCAACGATATTACTTTTGGAGATGCACTTATTGCAAGTATGACTAGTTGAATCAAGGAGCTGCTTGTAGCTCCATGATGGTTGAAACATTGTCACGCTGAACATTTTTTATTGCGCCTCCGTTTTGCCGATATCTAGTTCTTATTTTCCTTTTAGATTTATAAATACACTTGTAAATATCTTCGTCTTTGTTTCCATGCTAACTTGGTTAAATATAACTTACTCCGCCTTGAGATTTGTGTGCTTGAAGAGCAAGGCATGACGAAGCCATATAATGGCGAGTTGATCTGTCAAGACTGTATCGAGAGGTTTCTACCAACCCCCCTTTTTTTTCAATCTCTCCCCCCCCCCCCATCCCTCACTCTCTGTGTCTTTCCTTATTTCTCTCTTTCATGAGCATCATGTTGGACTCCCTTGTTTTCTTTTATTGACATTATGTGTTATCGGTTACCAAAAACGGTACAACATTTCACTCGTTCTTGAAAACCGTTCTGTATGGAAATCGATATGTAAAACGTGTGGCATTATGTTACAGAATGTATAGGCGTGCGTGTAATGAAACGTCGCTAGGGCGACAAGATCTCGTATGTACAAAATGTCAAATGTTCAGGAGAGAGAGAGAGAAAAAAAAAAACCATGGTAGCCAAAGCACTGTATCATATAGGAGAGCCTTTCCTTTGACATGCCGTGGTTGTTTCATTTTTGGGGTAAGACAGCTAGGATTTGGACAGAACATCACTTAATGATTATCTGACCATTCATCCAAAAAATTAATTTTTACCAAAATTTCAGATACAAGGTCTTGTCGCCCCAACGACGGAAAATTGTTGAAGTCGTGCAAAATAACAATACAGTACTCTCTAAAAAAAATCGAGTGAAAATTTTCACTCTAAAAAGAGTGAATACAAAAACGAGTGAATTTCGAGTGAAATTGGAGTGAATTTTGAGTGAAAATGTTCATTTTCACTCATTTTGGAGTGACGTCAGGGATCACTCCAAAATCTTCGAGTGATCCCTGACGTCACTCCAAAATGAGTGAAAATGAACATTTTCACTCAAAATTCACTCCAATTTCACTCGAAATTCACTCTTTTTTGTATTCACTCTTTTAAGAGTGAATATTTTCACTCGATTTTTTTTTAGAGAGTATGTAGATGCATATCAACATTTTAATGGCTGCTGAAACTGCTGAAAATGATGGATTAAATCTAATCAAATCAAATCAGGCGTTAAAAAAGTGTATCTGGCTCATGCGCGCCTGTCGGGTTGGATTCGTTATTGAATGTCTGTTGGTAAACTCTAATATGCCACGCGTACTTTGCGTTATCAAAATCTGCATAATTCATGCTTAGATTTCAGTTGTCTTTGTGAATCCCGACCTATACAGGTTCCGATCCAAATTACCCTTTCCCCGAAGACAGCAGTTCTGGAAACCCTGTTCCTACTCTTCGAGAAATGTGTCACATTGAGCATGTCATAATCATGTGGGTGCTATGGATAAAGTCTGAGAGTCTCCTTTAAAACTTATCTTACTATCAAAGGATACTTCATAAATAATAATATGGTTTTCTGACACTGATGATGAAGTAACCGCCTATGATCTTATTAATGATATTAGTGATGATAAAACAACAACCCCATCATAGATTTAATTGTTCTGCCGAATTTGGCCATCAAGATACAAAGGATTTATCAAATTATTTGTAATATGATTTTAGTTTTCGTGTCCTATAATGAATGCCAATAGCACAGAGTCTGGCTTCTTATAAGGGGTCAGATGATGGCAGCTTTACCGTCCTCTTCATCTTCAATTCATCTTCCTCTGTCCTGATCCTTTAATAGCTCCTCTTCTCGACCCCCTCCCCCATTCCAAGCCTCCACTGCCTTTATATTCAAAACAATTATAGGATTAAACTGGATATATTTCACTCCAGCTTGCACTAAGCAATGTAAATTAGGCTGCGTAATGAACGTTGGTTGTGAGTTGACTCGTCGACAAGTCATATAGTAGCTGGCATCACAGTGCTTTACCAAAGCGACCTTCTTGCATCATCTCACAATGGTATCACAGACCAAAGTTCTTTGCTATATTGTGAGTGAGCATGTTACAGTAATTTTCTTCCCCGTCTTTTTTTCTCTTCTCCCTCTATACTCAGTGAATCATTTTGTTCAAAATGTTAAAATGATGGTATAGTTTTGGTTGAGATGGGGATTCAGATTCTAACTTTTTTGTGACATAATAATGATTATTAGAAACCACTTACGTTTGATATTAAAGGGCATACAATTCTAGGAGGAATTAAAAGTTTATTTGATGAAAATCGGTTTTTTACATGGGTCAGATATCAAAAAAAGAAAGAAACCAACAAAACAAAGTAGTTCTTATAAAAGCTGGGTCCTACATTTTATTTTTTTTTATTCTGTTTAATTCCCATCTCAACCTAAACCATATAACATCCCTTTAATTAGGCCTATTTGATTATAGATTCTTCTACTCGGTATGAAATAAGGGACAAGTATGATATCTACTTAGTAGTGGTATTTCTCATTCTCTTTGTATTTTTCCTGATATTCTTTTTCTTCTGTATTTTATGTCCTCTCACCTCGTGGTTCATCCATTTGACTTTCTCTTTTCTTACACTTAATACCTTTTTTCAGTGGTTATTGTTATATCTGCTCGTCTCTCCATTTTCTTTGTTTCTTCCTTTCTGTCATGTCATATATCCATTCTTTTGTACTCTCTGTGTTTTCTCTCTGCTGATAATTCTACCACCCGAGGGTGTAGGTGATCTCTCGCTGGGAAAGCCTTGATAATCACGATGCCAGTTACGTAATCGAGGTTCCATTTTTGTCTTCCCTAGATCTGAACTATACTCTCTCCAGCATCTGGCATTTCAGCTGAGGCTCTTTAAAAATCTCCAGCTTGCTTACAACGAAATTTTAGAGAATATCTATGGTAACAAAGACGTTGATGATGACGTCACGCTTTGTTCATTTTTTTTAAAACCATATAATCATTTTGAAGTAAGTCTCCGAGAGAATGCTTGCCTCGGTATTCAGCAATGAATGATCGTTGAAATTGTACTGTTTGTTTGTCTGTTTTGCTTTTTGGATAATGCGTTGTGTTGTTTCGTTGTTCTGTTTGCTTGCTTAGTAGTTTGTGAATTCTTGTTCACAGTCAAATCAATGTATAGATATATATATATATATATATATATATATATATATATATATATATATATATATATATATATATATATAATGTGTGTGTGTGTGTGTGTGTGGGTGTGTGTGTGGGTGTGTGTAAATTAGCGGACAAATAAAGGAATAATAGATAGATTACTATAGACATAGATACACTAAACAAATACTTAAACACTTGTAAGGTATTATGATGGTCTTGACCCTAACTACATTGTAATGTGAAGTTGTCCCGCTCACTCGTGTTCTCTTATCTCTGTATTATCTCTTGACAGCTGTCTTGATTTAGGATCTGTAAAAAGACAAAGGACAAAAGGGCCTCCCCTTTCAAGTACTGTGCCAAGTGTGTGTTCGGGGCCGGCCCGGTCCCAATACGTACACTGTATACCATGATTATTGCAAGCTGTGATCTTAGCTTTCCTCATACATTGATCCATTGCACATGTTTACACTTTCTTTGGTCCACGTTCCACCTGAACCCGAAACGTTGTAGGAGGCAAATGCTCGCATAGGAAGCTGCATGGAGTCTCAATGTTCAGACTAAATGAAACAGGCTAGCAAACAAACAAACAAACAAACAAACATACAAACAAACAACAAACAAACGCACAAATACACAAGCAAACAATCAAATAAAAATATTGATAAACTAAATAACTTACTTACTAACTAACTAACTAGCTTACCAACGGAAACTAGGGAAACTCCGAACCAAAATCTTCCTGCTGTCCACCTGCAGCGATATTCTTCGAATTTATAATTAGGCCTATTGTACTTAGTAGATTTGGTCAGTATGTTTCTGCTGGAAATGGAAAAAAGAAATGAATGGATAAATGAATATGTTGGGTCTGGCATTTTGAATTTTCTTCAATTTTTTATGCTTCTTTGTGATTCAGTGGGACATTCAACCTTCTATGCGGAGTTGCTTTTTAACGCCAAATCCAGATGGCCTCGCAATACCTCAAAGCAAAGCTCACCTTTCGTTACAGTTTGAGAAATAAAAACACTGCGATAACAACATCAACAATAGAATCTGACCCAATCAAAATATTTTATAATACCCTCCGTGCAGTCATCAATCAATTCATAATATGAGAGGAATAACAAAGAGTCGCTCTACCCGATTCCCAGCACTCTAAGAAAAATACATTGCGAAAATCTCCACCTCTTTTTCAGCGCAAATTCTATTCTATATATAAAAAAATCGCAAAGAATACAAAATGAGTCAAGATATCCACTTATTACTCAATCTGTGTATCTGTAACCCGTATCTGTAATCAATATGATTGTGCAGTATACAGTACAGAAACATACAATAAGATTTATAGCATTTTTCAGTAAATAACAGAGTAATTGAATGCAAGAGACCACCATCGTGATTCGTGAGCGATTAAGCTCGAAATGGATGGGGCCTCCTATCTTCTGATATGATATGATATGATATGATAATAATTATGATTGCTATCATTCTCATGATTCTTCTTCTCCTTCTCTTCTTCATATTATTACCATGGTAGCAGCAATACGCTTATTGTCATTATAATAGAGACAATTTACTTTCAGACTTTAGTGTACTTAGTGCGTTAAGTATGCCAGACAAACAGTTGCGCTTACGTTAATCACAAATACATGAGTAATATAAAACAGAATTAGGACTCCTAGATATTTTTTTTTCCGGAAGATGGGGTCAACATTCCTAAATCATCTATTCAGACCAATGAATTTTCAGGAGCTATTTAAGACAGAAGCGTGAAGTATGCCCCATATCTTAGCTGCAACTGGACAGTTTTATCGTGAGCTCTAGGAAAAGAAACGTATACGGATAACTTGTCTTATGTTATTTGTTGTTTTTCACCTACAACTATACTTTTTTCCGAGTTTTTTTCTTTTTTTTCGTTTGTATTGATTTTTTATTTATATTATGTTTTAAGTTGCATTCTCTTCATTGCATGATTTCTATATGTGTTATATAATGTTATCATTCCACGGCCCTGCTGAAAAAGTAAAGCTTACCGTATAGCTGATGGCAATATATATATTATATTTTTTTAACCGTGTTTAAATAAATGAACTCAATTCATAAACTCGACTCATGTGGATCGGCATCGGAGCATCCTTAATAAAAATTACACAAAGTAGATGAAAAATCTCAAGACATAATCGTGCACGTTGTGTGATCTTTTATTCCTAATTATGATATTGTTATCATCAATTCTTGATTTTTTAGTTTGTTTTATTACAACTCGGCCAAGGTGGATATCATATGTTTTGAACTTATGCATACTGCAACAGGTATCAAAAGAGAAATTTCATCGATTATTGAACGAGTTACAGGATAGATAATCACAGGCACCTACTCCACCTGTCGTAGATATGTTGTTGGGAATGAGTTATTGCAGATATACAGTTCCCCCAGTTCTTTTATCCTTCTCTTATTCTTCACCCTTATCTTATCTTTTTCTTCTTCTTTTTTGTGCTATTTCTTTCTTGTTTTCCTTGGCTTTACTTTTTTCTCCGTGTCTCTCTACCTCGTCTTCTTCTCCGCAGGAAGAAGGAAATAAAAATGATCGTAGTGTATGAAGATACAGGTCTAATTGTTGACTCTCATTGTACATGCACCTGAAGTGGAAATATTTGAGGTTGGTTGACATGATAGTTAACTCTTGTAATTACCCTGCGTACAAACACTTATTACGTTTACCACTATCATATATGTGACCCGTACAGTCAGATATTTCGCCATGGACCTACTAAACATGAAAGGAGGTCTTTCTTTGATCCCTTCATCACCACCGCTACCTGATTAGCTGGATGTGTAAAATCTTGATAAGAAGTTCATATTAGGCGTTTTCACATCAGCCCGATAAAAATCCAAGCTCGAGATATTTTTTAACTTCCCAAGTCAGAAAATAGCGCGCTATTTCGAAACATCGGGCTGATGTGAAAACGCCTAATGAAATGAAATGAAATGAGTAGGCCTACATTTACATGTTTGGACAATGACGATTGCGTAATCGTGCATCGTCATTGACACCCAGATAGCATTGACAAAAGAACCGTTTCCCTTATTTTGGTCTTATTTTGCTGAGGATTTTATTTTTCCCCAGACTCAATTGCCTTTGAATAAACACCAGTGATGGGATCAGCAAGTCTCAAAACATGACAAATTTTGCACTACATAAACTAGTACATGCATCTGCATGTGTATGTACTCGGATTCGGAGACTAACTGATAGCGGTTTGCTCTATTTCACGTCATCATGAGTTAAAATGTTTATCGTACATTTAGAGATACCATACACATGTTGAGCGGAGAAAGAGGACAGTTCAAAGAACAAAGACTGGAACCATCTCTGCTAACAACACCACCAGGTATCACATTTATTACCTATTAAAATCTCTCCGAACATAGATAAGGACTTTTTTACGTCTTGAGTGTTGAACATAGTTTTGATTTCCATTTCTTTTGAATATAGTTGCTGGAAGTTGTGTTGATACATCGCGCTCTCTGTTCTTTTAGTCCCATACGTGTCATTCGATGTAAGTAACATGTCTGCTTTCTTTGGCAATTGTCCACAGTGCACAATTGCCCATTTTTTGTCGCATTTTGTAAGGTGGTGGGTCGTAGATTTAGCTAAAGCACTCTCTAAACATTCTTCAGATACTCCTGCATTGCTGCAAGGTGAACAATCTGTGCACTGTGTCACTGTCACGTCAGTAGAAACAAGACGAATCCTTTCTTCGTAGAGTTAAAGTTTATGTTTGAGTTACTGAAGTTTGACATCACAAATCACATGTATTTTTTTTTTATGCTTAGTTTAGAACCTACGCCAAATAGACCTAGACCTAGACAGAAGTCTAGTCTAGATCTTCACGAAATTATAAATCATAACTTAGTTCTAGTCCTCTCACTTTAGATAGTCATATAATACTAGATCTAGTCTAATAGGTAAGTGAAACACCACTTTAGTCGAGAAAAAAAAATCTTTTCAGACATTCAGACTAGACATTCAGACTCTCCACTGCTTTTTAGATAGACACGATAGATTCTAGATCTATATAGACTAAAGTTTAGTATGTAGAAATTCACAAGTTTTTCACAGTCATGACAGACAGTCGACCTCGCTTACCTCCAATCAATCGGGACTAAAGAATCCTGCAATCGTCACAGTACCCATGTGTAGAATTTACCGTGACTACAGTGTAATTTGTTAATGTTCGAATGATGTCTGTATTAAATGCTGATTGTTTGCATGTTTGTCACAATTATAATTTCATTAGAATGTGACAAAAAAAATGAATGGAAATGGGCTCTCATTCGATCTTTCAGCATTGTTCAGTGTACATTCTGTAACAAACATTAAAAAAAAAAGAAAAACGGAAGAAATGGGTGCAAGAGTTTCAGGATATGTGTGTAAGTGTGGCATGTCTGTAAACACTATACCGCCAGTACTAGATAGAATGCAGTATGTGTTTGCTCACATGTTCATGTCATGTGGGGAATACAGAGTGAGCACTTGCTTTCCCAATACTTCGCAAAGCATCATGCTGCTATAAGCGCTTCATGGGCAAGAGTGCTGCAGCATTTTGTGTACATATATGTGACCGTGCACCACAAAACAAACAAAAAGTCGCACACAGTGATTTTGTGTGAGGACTGAAAATAGGTGAAATGGGTCAACCTAACCAATCTTGTCTTGAGTTCTTCATATTTTCTGAAAGAGCAAGTCTTTTTCTATAGTGTTTTAAAGTTTGGATCATTAGACATAAAACAAACAGGAACTTGTGTTTTCAGCAGTTTTTCTCGAACACTTTTTGGTGGAATAGTGTGATTAGTTGTGTCTCATAGAACCCTCTTTCGAATTTCTCAAAAACCCTGTCCATACACTTCACATTCAACTCCAGTAACTTTGAAGAGAATGGTGCTACTGCATTAAAAGTTGGTATTAATCATGTACAGAATGTGCTAATGAAACATATTCAATTTCATCTTAATCTGATAATCCCTTCATTGTTGTAGCTCCGGTGGTCAACATCCTGTTTTTGTTCAATTCGTCCCACAGCTAGCATTGCTTGGTAAAGATTAAGCGCTTGAATACACCCTGTACTTCAGAGCCTGTTTTCTCAGTTCACTCTTTCCAGAGTGTGTCCTTTCTTTCCAATATTTAGATAGGTTAGGACAGTCCATTTTAATTGAGTTATACATCATTTTAAAGCTTAGAGTCTGCTCTTTCAGAATCTACTCTTAACTAAAAATCCATGTCTGGCGACTTTGTGTTTGTTTTGTGGTGCAGAGTCACATATGTACATTGCAGGGGTGGATCCAGGAATTCCGTAAAGAGGGGGCACATTTACAAAATTAAAGGGGGGGGGGGGCGCATGCACCCCTCCCCCATTTTTTTCTTTTTATTTCTTTTGTTTCAACAAAAAATAAAAGGGGGGGGGGAGGCGTGTGCCCAGTGCGGTCCTCCCTGGATCCCCCACTGCATTGTAGGTGTGAGGGTATTTTCGTTACACACAGTTCGTAGTGTTGGATGCAAAAATCATTCCTTGAAGTATAATTTACAATCAAGTGTGAAAAGATTTTTGAGTTTTCATGCTTTCTTTACTTCCTTTGTGTGCTTAATCTTAACATTTGTGTGTGTGTGTGTGTATGTGTGTGTGTGTGTGTGTGTGTGTGTGTGTGTGTGTATGTGAATAGCTGAGCAATATGGGAATTTTGCTTTGAGTGATATGGGGGGGGGGGGGGTAATACCGGTAAGTTTAATATAGATGGGCCAGGAATTTCACATTGAGGTAATTGAACTTTGAGTAAGTTACTTCAACTTATACATATTTTTAGGAGTGGATTTACATGACGAAAAATTGGGACTTTGTATTTTGCCATCGTGATTAGTGACATTTGGCCAATCTGATATCGAAGTATGTTTGAGGTTCAGTTGGCTGTACTTCATAATTCTGTGTAGTCACCAAGCACCTGTAGAAGTTTCTTTCTGCTTTTTTCAATACAGGCTCATGATGGACAGTACACCCGAGTTCCCCCATGTTGCCACTTCACCTGGAGAGTTAAGTCCAGAGGCCGAGGAGGACACTACCCAGACAGTATGCCCCATTGACCCACCCTTACCCACAGTGGATGATACACCAACAGTGGCCCCAGCACAGGGTCCAACAACGGCAGAGCAGTTACAGCAAGTGTCAGGTGAGAGTGAACAACCGGAGTCAGCCGATGATGTCTGCAAAGAAAGCGAGTTTCCGCAAGTGGAGACCTCACCGCTACCACCAGCGGACGTACACGTAGAAAGGGCTGATACAC
Organism: Diadema antillarum; assembly: GCF_040938485.1. NCBI lineage: Eukaryota > Metazoa > Echinodermata > Echinoidea > Diadematoida > Diadematidae > Diadema > Diadema antillarum. The sequence continues at coordinate 823,328 of NW_027271815.1, read as the reverse complement.
CACTTGAGGCAGAGGCCGATTCGACAGAGAAGGCAGAGGTCGATTCGACAGAGAAGGTAGAGATGGATTTGACAGAGAAGGCAGAGGCCGATTTGACAGAGAGTGCTTGCCAAGATGAGGTTTCACCACCAGAGGAGTCTGAAAGTAATATCCAGGCTGAGTCTGAAGGTGTGCATCAATCTGGAGAAGTCACCACTACCGAGGAGGCTGAACATTCACAGAATGATAATGAGCTGGAATCGGCTGAAAACAACCAACTTGCAGATGAATTGAGAACAGAAGTGGACAGTGTCGGTGAAAGTGAAAAGCTCCAGAGCAGTGAGTGCATAGGACCTGTTGCAGTCGCTCCCCATCAATCTGAGGACAAAGTGAGCGCAGGTGATGCATCAGAGTTGTGTTTAGACAGTGAGAAGAGTGAGATGCCAAGCAGTTCACCCAAGCCATCGAGGACCCAGAAACTAATGCTGAGAAGACTCTGCAGCAGACAGGACCAATAGCAATTGATGCCCCTCGAGAGGAGCTTGTATCAGATGAGCCTAGCGAAATCGTACAGAGCTCTGAAGAAAAGCAAAACTTGCATGATGTTGATATACACAGCACAAATGCAGAAGAAACTGATCCTGCAAATGTCACAGAGAGCAGAGATGATGAGAAACCTATTCCAAGTTCTGAAGAGGGAGCTGATGAGTCTAAACCTACAATATGTGAAGAGGATGTAAGTACAGACCAAACTGTCCATGTGAGTGAAGGAACAGCCAATATAGTCGATGACTCACTCAGCGAGGGACCAGTAGCTGAGACTGGAGGGGAAGATAGGGGCGAGGAGACGGCCGACAGTACCACAGATGTTCAGAAAGAAAAAACTCTAGATAATGGCGGTGATGTTGCCATGACAACCGATGATACATCCAAAGATGATGATGCTGCCGCGGAAGAGACTCTGGAGCTGATGGACACCCAAATCCTGGAGAGCGACGACGGGAACACGCAGGACTCGTTTGCAGATCCGAGCGGCGGGATCGAGAGAGGACCCTGCAGCCGGGAGCAGACGATGAAGGAGGTGAAGGCCCTAGGTGGCCTGCCCTCCATGAGGCTCCACGACGAGTGCAGCATGGAGAGCTTCGTCTCCGCCAAGAGCAGCGAGTTCGACTACATGGACAGCCTCCAGGGGAGTCCCCTGCCGGTCAAGCGGGTCCGGGAGCTGATTGATGAAAGTCCCAGGGCAAGCCCCGTCCCTTCCAAGCGTTCGAGAGCCAGCTCCCCAGCATCGCGGGACACTGATGCTGGGATTCAGAGTGATGATGAGTGAGTACTACATGTTTCCAGACTCGATATATTTATTTTTCTTCATATTTGTTGCAATGCACCTTAAAACATAGCTCAAAGTGGTAGTTGGGGTAGCTAAATTTCTCTTCATGTTTTTTTTCAAATCAGCACAAAGACAATCACTGCATACAATGTATTTTTTCTGCTGTTCTTTTAAAGTATGTTGATGTGGTCCTTAGAGCCGTTTATCTATAAAGTAATCCAAATACAAAAGTGTCCTTTGAAACAAAAAAAAATCTTTTCTCTATGTTCCATCCATAGCTATACTGAAATAGTTTTGTAATAAACCTTTTTTTGTAGGTACATTGCTCTTATATTGCTTGAGATAATTTGTGACAACCATGTCAGTAGCCTGGTCAGCAGTGAGAATTAATGATATTCAAAATGCTTGAGTAAATTTCAAGCACCTACAGGATATTGTGTACCTCTTGTTTTGAGAATGAATAGTTCAAGAAAGTTCAAGTGAGTTTGGTATTGTTCGCTTTGCAGTTTACTAACTGCTTGACCTATCAAACTACAGATGCATCATTGCATCTACACTTGTCTCATCATATTAGGGCTGCCTTTGAAGAGAGTAATTGCTGCATGTGGTTGTGTATTTACATTGCAGCTTGGGCCAATTTCCAGCAGAGAATGTGTTTGAATACCAGTGGCCCCAGGATGGCTCTGGTGACTACTACTTTGTCCAGGAGCAGATCAGCGAGTTTCTTGGAGTCAAGTCCTTCAAGAGAAAATACCCAGGTGAGCTTTCACTGGGCAAGCCTCCTTGCTCCAGTTTTTGTTTTGGATATTTTTCTTGATTAAAAGAATATGTACATGTATGTGTTTAGGAGTATATGTATGTGATTTATGTTAATGTTAGGAAGCTCAATTTAACCTTGACCCCTTTCAAATCAAACATGGCAAGATGCTATCCTGAGTTGACAATTGAATACCTTTCATTTTGCACAAGAAGCACAGTATTCATTGATGACTATGAATCATGTTCACTCTGACAGATCTGGAGAGACGAACCATGGAAATCAAGGAGAAGGAATTCCTGATGGAAAGGGGCGTGGTTACAGAAGAGCAAGTCACACTAGGTAAGGTTGCTACTTTTAACAAGTATACATGGTGTATATATCTAGTAGTATACACAATGTTATACATGTAGTTCTGTCATTAAAACATATCCTTGGTAAGGTCCCTACATCCGACAAGGATATATATTTCTAGTGTATAGTGGTGTCCAGTGGCGTATCTAGGGGGGGGCAAGGGGGGCACGTGCCCCGGGCGCCACTCCTTGGGGGCGCAAAAAAAAAAAAACGAAGAAGAAGAAAAAAAAAAAAACGAAGAAAAAAAAAGAAAAGAAGAAGAAGAAGAAGAAACTCACCGGAAGGGGGGGGGGGGGGGGCAGAAAACCAAATAAAAAAAAGATAAAAACAAAACATAACGATGACTCGGACAAAATGACAATGTTTATTGTGTTCACACAAGAATTCCATGTTATGTAAGCTGAAATACAATTTTCGGCTCGCTCGCTACGCTCGCTCTCCAAATTTTATATAGAAGAAGAAGGTAAGAACAAAATGTGATGATGAAGCGGACAAAATGACAATGTCTATTGTGTTCACACATGTCATTTTATATTCAGTAGGCAAAATGTTTCACTGAGCAGCGGCTGCAATTTCTTTCGTTCTGAAGCGATCGCCAATTGGATCAAAAGAAGGCGCCAACGGTTTCGAACATACAGGGGGGGGGGGGCGCCAAAAAAAAAAAACAAGATAAGAACAAAACGTAATGATGACGTGGAAATATACAAATTTCGGCTCACTCGCTCGTACTAATCTAGAGTATTTCTTCAAGCCCTCAGTTTGTTGGTAAAAATCGTTATCTATAAGGCCGTCACTATATCTTGATTAGAATTGTAAGATTTGACGCTCGCTGCGCTCGCTCGCAAAAATTTATCAAAACAAAAAGGAGATAAGAACAAAACGTGATGATGATGACGCGGAAATATACAAATTTCGGCTCACTCGCTCGTACTAATTTAGAGTATTTCTTCAATTCCTTAGTTTGTTGGTAAAAATCGTTATCTATAAGGCCGTCACTATATCTTGATTAGAATTGTAAGATTCGATAAGCAAAAAATGACAAGAGTTCCATGTTTTGTAAGCTGTAATACAAAAATTTTCGGCTCGCTCGCCAAAATTTATCAAAACAAAAAGGAGATAAGAACAAAACGTGATGATGATGACGCGGAAATATACAAATTTCGGCTCACTCGCTCGTACTAATTTAGAGTATTTCTTCAAGCCCTCAGTTTGTTGGTAAAAATCGTTATCTATAAGGCCGTCACTATATCTTGATTAGAATTGTAAGATTTGATAAGTAAAAAATGACAAGAGTTCCATGTTTTGTAAGCTGAAATACAAAAATTTTCGGCTCGCTCGCCAAAATTTATCAAAACAAAAAGGAGATAAGAACAAAACGTGATGATGACGCGGAAATATACAAATTTCGGCTCACTCGCTCGTACTAATTCAGAGTATTTTTTGCAAGTCTTCAGTTTGTTAGTAAAAATCGTTATCTATAAGACCGTCACTATACATTGTATCTTGATTAGAATTGTAAGATTTGATAAGCAAAAAATGACAAGAGTTCCATGTTTTGTAAGCTGAAATACAAAAATTTTCGGCTCGCTCGCTGCGCTCGCTCGCCAAAATTTATCAAAATTAAAAAGGAGATAAGAACAAAACGTGGTGATGACGCGGAAATATACAAATTTCGGCTCACTCGCGCGTACATGGGGGGGGGGGGGCATTTCATGAAGCAATTTGTCAGATATTTCGTCTGACAAACTGTTAAAAGCTACTGAAATTCTTGCTTCTGATTGGCTGAAAGCAAATTTTGTCCGACAAGTTGTCGGACAAAATGCTTCATGAAATGCCCCTCTGATTTAGAATATTTTTTAAAGTACTCAGTTTGTTGGTATAGATAAATCGTTATCTATAAGGCCGTCACTATCTTGATTAGAATTGTAAGATTTGATAAGCAAAAAATGACAAGAATTCCATGTTTTGTCAGCTGAAATACACAAATTTTCTGCTCGCTCGCTGCGCTCGCTCACCAAAATTTATCAAAATTCATTACATTTAAATCACCGTCAAAAGACCCCTTTCAAGGGCTTGAAAAGCATATCATGTGGACTTTGCTTAAAGTCCCTACCGGGATGGGGTTGGGGTTGAACAATAGTCTTTTTCAGAAATTAGGGGTGCAATTTTCGCGCTTGCCCCGGGCGCCGTTTTCCCTAGATACGCCACTGGTGGTGTCATCAAAATGCGGATTTGTATGACAAAGTACTTTCACATGTATGGCTTTGGAGCTAATTTTCTTGCATTAACAACACACATTTTTTTAATTCACCACACTATGTATAGGCAGCATAATAAGCTTTGTCCAGCTTTACTTCATTTCTTAACTCAAATAACAGGGATGAGTAAGAGCAATGATAGATCATAAGTTCACTTGATATTCTCTGTTTACTTGATATTATACGGAGCCAATGGAGAAATGATTCCCATTCATTTTAATTGTAGGATGGTCTATAGAAAACTTCATCAATTCTTATTTCTTATTTGAGTCACACATCTGTACCAGTTTTAGAATGAATGCATTTTTGAATGTGGTATATTTTCAAATGATAATGTCAAAGTGTATTTTCCTACTTGGCAGGTCTGACTGCCTTAAGAGGGGAGGAGGTGTATGACTTGATGATGAAGGACTACCCAAACAGGTACTCAGAGTATGCCAGGGTCATCCAGGAGAAGCAGAGACAAAACATCAGCAACAGACACAAAGGATATGGAGTGGTAAGTGGGCGTGTCTTGGCTCTACTCACCATGCCATCAATGCCAACCCTGCATGTGTGCCGTAACCCTTTTCATGCTTTGAGTGCAGTTGGCACAGTTAACCCCATAGCGTTATAAACGCTGTCCAAAGACCCTAGCATGGAAGGGGTTAATCTATGATGTATTCATTGCTACTTTATCAGGGCACTGGTATTGAGGGTTGCCAGGTGGAGCACGAGAATGCCTCATATAGACCATGAAACTGTTGTCTCTATTTGTTGTGTGAGACCAGCAGAGGACAGGAACATTTCTCTATCCTTTAATCAGATTATCGTGATAGATCAGAATGTTTGACATTGATTTTGATAATCATAGACTAATAAACCAACTTCAGATCTGTATGAACATCACATCCTTTTTTCTCTCTCTCTCTCAACCCCATCACTATCTCCATCAGCCCGCAGTGGATGCCAGTAAGATCAAGGAGTACATCAAGAAAGCTGCGAGACAGGCTGCAGACTTCAATGCCGCCCTCATGAGGGAGAAGCGGGAGGACAGGCAGTACTACTTTGATCTCCAAACGATGGTTAGAAACTTAAATACATCCTATCTATCACTAGCCACATGAACCCCTCGTTAACCCTTAACTAGCCAAAATGTTTCTTCCACGATGTCAGTCGGTACTTGCTGAAAGAAGCAGTGATTTTGTACAGTTTTGTGTCGGTTAGAACTAATTGAACATTTTTTTTTTTTTTGAGAGTAAATTTCAGGGTGGGATGATACAAATCAAATTGAACGGATAAGGTGAATGATTAGGGATATACAAATCAACCTGAACAAGTAGGGTGAATAAGTACCCCGGTATGGTGATCTAAATCAAACTGTACTAGTATAGATGAATATTGAAAGTAGGATGATACAAATCAAACTGAAGAAGTAAGGTGAATGTGTAGGGTGGTACAAATCAAACTAAACTACGAAGGTGAACGAGTAGGATGATATAAATCAAACTGAACTAGTAAGGTGAACGAATAAGGTGATATAAATCAAACTTAATGAACTGAACAAGGATGGTATCAATCCTTCAAAAGAACACACAGACGTTTTCACCCATCCTTCTCCACACACACTCTCTCACCCACATGCGCACGTGAGAGCAACAACATTTATGTTTCTCTCTGGTTCAGAGGCTAATGAGTAAGGCAACAAAGCATCCTTGAGACTGTTTGTGGTAGGCTGTGAAATGTAATGATTTATTGAGAAAGCTGATTGTAACAGCATATTCTAATTAAGTAGATGATATTTGATAATGGGCCATAATGATAGTGGTAGCATATCATAAATTTTGTATAGATTGACCAATTCTTTTCATTCCATCATTTTATCAATGTTATCATTGTTGTTGCTGTTGATGTTTTTATTATTAAAAATCTAATAGACAGTGTACAACAACGTTTGTGCTTTCCTTGGTTCATTTCTAATGCGCCAATTTCCATCTTATATGTCCACAGCAAATCCACATGCCCCAGTCCAGGATGAAGAAACTAACCAAGGAACTGACCAAGATTGGCACCTACCCTGTAGCGGTCATCCCAGGACAGTACCAGGACTACTGTAGATAGTTAGTCTTCTTTTTCTTTAAATCCTTCATTGCTTTGCACACTGTTGCCTCTTAGAAACAGTGTGTACCAAGACTGTAGTCTGGCATTGCCAGCAAGGTAGGGGAAAAGGGTTGGAGAAGTCATATGGAAATCTGCTGAATTTCCCTCAATATTCCGCATAATGGTGACGAGTAGTATGAAGATATCAATCACCCAAAATTACAAAGTATGATCAGGTTAAGATTTGTTTAGAACAGAGATATTGACATTTTATCTCAACCGATCGTCAATATCTGTCAGTTACTTACGTGTAAAAGTCTTTCAAGAACATTATGGTAGAAAGATCATCAGAGAGTTTAGTGTTTCTAGTGTATTGAAAATCATTCATCCTATGAAAATATTCCTTAAAACAAAAGAAATAGAAAGAAGCTGTGTTTGACTTTACTGCTTCCGTGACTCACTTTGCATCCATATTCTCATTTGCAAGAACATTTCTAAAAAAATACACTGCTTATGCAGTGGCTGATAGACTGGAGTTTTTCTCTTCATGTTGTGTCAAAGTTAAAGTACTGATGAATTTCCATCCTGATTTTCCCATTTGCTTCCAGCTATTCGTCAGACGAGCTGCGCTACTTGCCCCTGAACACCGCCATCTACGGTCCGATGTCCATCCGGAGGGAGACGGACTACGGACCGGAGGTTGAGGAGGGGGATGGAGAGGACCAGGAGCACATCTCGGTGAGGAGATCTTCCAATTAATAGTTGGTTCCATCTTGATGATAGCTAGAGAACCACGTGGATTGTATGTCCAGCTGGTGGTGTTGTGAAAAGGCAGATGTGAAGGGTTAAAGGGATAGTATTGTATTGGTGGAGATGAGCGTTGGGCTTCTAGCTTTTTGTGAGATACCACAAAACCAGAACAGACCATACCCATCTAAGAGGAATTCAAAGTTATTTTTTTTTTATAATGAAAATTGGTTGTGGGATGGATGAGACATCTAAAAACAAAGAAAAGCAAAGTGATCGTAATGAAAGTTGGGTCCCACCTTTTATTACAATCGCTCTGTTTGGGAAATCTCAGCCATTTCAAAACCAGATTTCATCAAATAAACATTTAATCCCTCTTGGAATTACATGTTCTTTCATATCTAATTAGAGATTTCTCATTATCTCACCAAAAATGTCAGAAACCTGAATTAGGTCTCAACCAAAACTATACGCTCTCTTTAAGATATACAATAGCTAAGGGGGAGAAATAATTGGAGGAGTTCATACTATTACTGCACTGCAGATTGCGTCATTTTGAAAATATCAGCTATTATTTGTTTAGTGTGGTGGTGCTGCTAATGTTGCAATTCTTTTCTGCCATTTATCATTGTGCAACCATTGTATGTCGACCTGAAAGTAAGGTTTGGATTTTGAAAAGAAGACCACTTTCGAATCGATGATTCTTGTGTTGAGTTGTTTTTATTGCAACGTATTGGCATATTGCCCTTCATCGATTTAGATAAGCACTGATTAATCAGTGTATAAAATAATAACCATTATATAAATCATGGGCATACATATCTATCCATCTTTAAACCCGAGTACATATGCCCATGATTTTTATTATGACCATTACTCTAAACAATGAATAATTGGGGCTTATTTGTGATGATCAAAGGCACTTTGTCAATCAGTTGCAATTAGACCCCAACTAGTTGCGATGCAGTAATCATGCATTTTTTTCTCGTTATCTTTTTTATTCCCCCCACCTGGCAGGACATCACCCAGCTGGATGATCTGATAGCAGGAAGGGACAAAGCTCCCAGTGATGCACCAGGGGATAGCGGATCGCAGCAACCTCAGGAAGGCCAGGAACAGATGCAGACACTGAACCAGAACCCCCAGCCACTGCCACCACCGCCGCCACCACAGCAGAAAGACCAGCAGCAGCTGCAGCTGCAGCAACAGGGTCAGCCCCCTTCCCAGCAGGTCCAGCAGCAACTGCAGCAGACCCCGAATGGTGGTGCCCAGCCCAACGCCCAGCAGCCCATGCGGGCACCTGGTGCGGGGCCGTCCGGGCCGGTGGTGGTCCCGCCGGGGCCCGCATCCAGTGGGGATGAGAGTGACGTGGTGAGGGTGCCCGGACCGGAGGCCCTGCAGCTGAGCATGGAGGCTGTGGTGCCCATCACACAGCCGTATCAGGTGAGTGCAAATCATCACTTCAGCCTCATGACAAGATTTCCATGCATAAGCTCAACTGTCTTTTGTTGATTATTAGTTCCTCGGTACTTTTGAGTGCAAGACATAAAGGAAATGAGAGTATGAAAATACTACCGCCTTGATGATGTAAAGTCAGTCTGACTGTGATTTCCATCAGACAAGCTTAGAAATTCAACAATATGACATTCACAGATGGAAGCAAAACTATCAATTGTTGCGCTTTATGTAATCCACATAGAGCCCAATCCTACATGTTTATCCCATCGAGTGTGTTGTACAAAGTTTGGAGTCTGCGGGCATCATGTGTCTATCAGGGTGTCTGTACATATTGTAACCAACATATCATAATGATGATATTGATCATTATCTTCTCCATTATCCTTCTTCCCTTTACAACCCATTGCTATTGGATAATTTGTTAGGCCTTCTAATGTTTTAATTGTAAATGACTCCACAAAGGGTGGCTCTGTCAGTGAGTGAAACAGTATTGCATGGGAGTGAAACATGGTAAGTAAATTCTATGCACGCTAGAACATTTTGTCTTTAATTTCATGTTTAAATTCCTTTATACTATATACAGCATGCATATAAACATGTTTATTTTACTGTGTCTTCCCTCCCTGTGCATTGATCAATTCTTGCTTGTAGCCCAAAGACCTTCCAGATGCCATCTGTGGCCTGTGTCTGAAGGATCGCCATGCCAACACAAAGGGCGTACCAGAGGAGCTGGTTCATTGCTCCCAGTGTGACAACAGTGGTAGGTTAAAGGAAGAGAGTGGTTTCTGTACTCCACACTATACATAGTAACATTAAGGCTCTTTATTATTTTTGGTTCAGTTATATATTTATGATATGCTTACAATTTGCATTACGTATCTTATTAGGTAGGACCCTACTAGCAATTTTCTATATGCTCTTTGTCATGTTTTGTCATTGTTTTTTTCTGGGTATTATACAATCTCCAAGTGATTGGTATGTATTATTGATAAGTGTACAGCAACACCTGCAATTCAGCCTTGAGCTGCAAAAAGATGGAATGCAGTGTAATTATTAATGCGTGTCTACCTTAGTGACATATGTTTTTAAATTTATGGATGAATATATACCATTACAAAGGAAAAACAAAACAAATCTCTCATGGAGGATATGTCCATGGAATTAAGAATAACAACCACGTACAAAACTAATAAGAGCAAATATATAATTATGTAGTAAATGACTGTAAGGAAAAACAACACCAGTGCCAATTTCTTAAATGATTGTGATTGTTATAATATTGATCAGTGTACAGCAGTACCTGCAGTTCAGCCTTGAGCTGCAAAAGGATACAATGCAGTGTAATTATCAATGTGTGTCTACCTAATTGACATATCGTCGCTGGGGTGACAAGACCTCGTATCTCAAAAATGTCAAAAAAAAATTTTTTAGCTTAATGGTCAAATAATGGGTCAAGTGATGTCCTGGCCAAAGCCCAACTGTCTTACTCCAAAAATGAAGCCACCATGACATGTCAAAGAGAAGGCTTTCTCATTCACTACAGTGCTTTGGCCGCCATGTTTTTTCGCTCTCCTGAACATTTGACATTTTTGAGATACAAGGTTTTGTCACCCCAGCGACGATATACTGTTTTTAAATTTATGAATAAATATTTACCACTACAAAACAAAACTAAAAAAAAAATCTCGCTTGTAGGATGTGGCCATGGAATTAAGCATAACAACCACATAGAAAGCAAATAAGAGCAAAAGTATGTAATGAATGACTTTAAAGAAACACAACACCGATGCTAATTTCTTCACTGGGTGTGGTGATGATAATGGTGTTGCCATGGTTTGCGTAGAAGAAGGGAAGATGACGTGAGTGACAGATTACAAAGATTGCAAAAGATTCCTTTGGTGTCCCCTGAAAGGCAAGAGGATTTTTCATTCAATAAACTGAGGATGTTTGTCAGCTGAGGAAACACAAACTAACCTTTACTGTGATTTCTTTGTTAGGGAGATCTATGTAGTTTACTCATAAAGAGGAATTGTATGTTGTTTGTTTTATGCATTATCTGTATAATTATCATTTATTACTTTTGTCATAATATAGCCTGTAATTTGACTGTGATGTGAGTCTATAAGCCGAGTGGACATAGAAAATGTCTGTGAACGGACAATGGATATCAAATTAATTAAAGTGAATTAGCCTAATGCAAATATGATGATGATAATAATGCGAATGTATACTAGCTTGGCCGGTTGTTGCCAAACACTTAGGTGACAAAAAGGAGGAAGAGGACGTTAGCTAAGTATATCATCTGTCTGGCCAAGGTGATGACTACTTTGTCTCCACCAGACAAATCTTTGCAAATGCCATGCTGATGTGTTCTTACAGAACATACAAATGCCCTTTGTATTCTATCCACCCAGGTCACCCCTCATGCCTGGAGATGAATGATGAGCTGGTGAAGACCATCAAGACCTACCCCTGGCAGTGTATGGAATGCAAAACGTGCTCCCAGTGTGGTGACCCAACACACGAGGTAGCTAGGTCCCCGACTTGTGATACCTGGGCAATGCCTGCCAACTGTTGATTAAGTTTTTCTACACACCTCTTCAAGCTCAAATGTTGAAGTATGACAAGGTTTGGGTATCTTGATCAGCTGTTGATAGGTTTTATCCAGGTATTTCTTTTCAATGCCACAGAAAGCACATGTTAATATTGAGTTACCGCTTGTATTACCTGTGCAACTGTGCATTATTTTGGCACATGCATGATGCCTATTTTCAAATTTGTGTTCTATGGTTCTGACTTTGATATACAATTTGGAAAGTCGTATCAGGGAAAAGCATGGAGAATATGGTATAGCAAGGCAAATGGCTCTTTTGATTGCGAGTTTAACAGGCTAACTGCAGCTATCCCATCATAACAAAAAGAAAGAGGGGAAACAGAAAAGAGATAGATGGCAGAAAAAATTGATTGATTAATAGATAGATAGATAGATAGATAGATAGATAGATAGATAGATATTAGGTATGTAGATTATTAGATAAATAGATTGATAGATTGATAGATAGATAGATAGATAGATAGATGGATGGATACAATTGTAGATAGATAGATAGATAGATACGTAATTAGATAGATAGATAGATGAACTGATTGATTGATTGATCAACCGATTGATCGATCGATTGAGAGGCAGAAAGTGATAGAAACGAGAGACAGTATCAACAGAATAGATAGGCCAAACATGTCAGATATACCAGCATGACAACACAACAAGTCTTCAGTAGCAAAACCTCACTCCATTGCAATGATTAATTGATGCTGAGTTTAGCTCTGAGCATAGCCTCAACACTCCTCCGCCGCAAGTAAGCATGAACACTGAATATTCAACTTACACATGTACTTATCTTCCCCTGTTTAGGACAAGATGATGTTCTGTGATAAGTGCGACCGGGCTACCACACGTTCTGCGTGGGACTCACAGACATACCCACAGGTAGGAGGCATCAATCTACATTCACTGATCTGTCCAACTACCCAACATATCGATCTATTGCATGATAGTCAAGACATCCCTATACCTCTGAGATGATCAGTGGACGCTGTGCTCTAAATGTAATATGTATTGTGCTTTAAGTGCAAGAACACAAACAAAACAAAACAAAACAAAACAAAGGAACTACAGGGAATTCCTGTTATACCTGGTACTGAGTGTTACTTCATCACTTTTTGGTGGTCAAGATTGGTATGAATGACTGCCTTGAGGCTACACCTATTACTATGGCATCACAGGCAGCATTCAGGTGGCATTCAAGTGGTTTCAATATCCTGTGGAGTGATATTGTCAGAGTATGATGTGCTGGTATGACTGTCAAAGCATACTGTAATGTTTGTGTTTTGTTTTGTGAGATTTTCGTCTCCTGCACTTAGTCTTGTCAGTGTAGATATATTGTATTTTATTAAACAAGATAGAGCACACTCAGGCATGTAAATGTTGATGATATTAGACTGCACCAAACTAAAATTTGCAATCCTTCTCTCTCCCCAGGTCTTTGGTTGTGTCCAAGTTGTTCTTCGGGGGGCGGCATCCCTCCCCCAGTGCCCCCTGCCAACCCCATTCCAGTCCCCATACCGGTACCCCGCCGGCCTTCCTCCGGCCCCCCTACCCATCCCCGTCCCCATCCCCGTCCCCACCAGCCTGCCACCACAGCTGCCACAAAGCCAACAACTCCAGCAACTGCCCATGCAAGAACATCCGCCGGCAACACTGCTGCCACAGCCACCACAGCCGCCACAACAGCCACCACAGCCACATCCACAACCACAGGCACCACTGCCGCCACAGCAGCAGCAACAGCCACACGTGTTACAAGCCTCCCAGCCATCCACACCATTCCAAGAGCCAGCTCTGGGCAGCAAGAGGAAGAGCACCAAGCGGTAGCCACTTCAGCAACTTCAGCAACAACCCGCACAACAGTCATGACACCCTCACCCACATACATGTATCTCACTTTCATGATGCATACCCATTTGGCCATGTGCTCAGCTAAGTACAGCCACCCTCGTAGATAACCATTTGAAATTCATTGTGTCTAATGGTACACTGCTCCCAATACCAGACCTTCCAACATTTGAATTTCAAAATTCCTAATGATTTGCGCGACTCATCAAACTTTGTGTCACGTCGCGAAATGCCTGGCTTATTGAGATACAGTAATATGCATCATGCAGCTACCCAACACACATCTTGATGTTGGGCACATTTACATGTAATTAAGGGATTGTTTCAAGAAGTTTCAAACTGGATTTTTAAAAATCCAAGAGAACCTAAAGAGAGGGGGAAAAAACAATGAAAAGGGTTAGAAATGCAACAAAAAACACAACAGCATTTAGTGGTTTCCATGTAGTCTAAGGTAAAACAGAACTTGAAAAGATAAATTGTTATCTGAACAAAAGGATACAATATTTTGAAATCCATACCAATTTTATCTTGAACCAGAGGTACCAGCAACTTCCTCTGATTTTTTTTATTCCTGAAGATCTCTGTAGGTTGCCTTCTTACACTGCTGGAGCAATGCAGTAGGATGTGTCTGCTCATAGCACACTGTACCTCTGGAGAGCATGTAGTACTTCTGTATAAGAATGTCTCCTAGTGTTTCAGTGGTCATACTGGCTTTGAATTTTGTCTTTGCCTTGGTCACAAAGCTAAACACTCTCTCACAATCAGCATTGCTGTGGAAAAGTGCTAAGACTACTTTCACAAGTTTTGAGAGAGAAGGGTACTTAATCTTCATGTTCAGATCTTTGAGCTGTCCAATCAAATGCCACTGTTGATCAGCATGGGGACAGTCAACTACTTCTTTGGGCAAATCATCCACTTGATAAGCTAAGAACTCTTCCTCCAGCTGGTCCATCTGCTGATTGGAGTTCACACCAAGGCAACTGAATCTCTCAGCAAAGTATCTGACACTCCCAAAGTTTACATCCTCTCTTTTCCTCACATCTGCAACCTCTGCATGGCAGATGACAGGGTCGTTATATGGGAACTTCTTCACCATATATTGTGCAGCTGAAGTGTAGTAACTTCACACAGACTTGAAGAAGGCTGATGTGTCAATCATCTCACTTGCTTGCAAATACTCTCTTGCTGCTGCCCCAACAAACAAGTCTTCATCATCTTTCTGATGCACTCTCTCATCAAATGGAAGCTCATACAAGTTGTCTTTGTATGCATTCATTGCAGCAGGTGTGATAAACCGAAGGAACAGAGCTTTCAGTTGATCTAGAAGCACACTCCTCATCACATGTATGCATGGAGCATCTTTTTGTAATGTTACATTTGCCTTCTTAAAAACTGGTATGGATGCAGATAAAAACAGACAGTAAAGCTTTGTACTCTCTGCACTGAGTGCTCTCACAACTCGTTGAGGTCTTGTCAATGGCTTAGAGTCAATTTTTTCCCCTTCAGTTTCTCTAGCCTCCTCTTTTCCTGTTGCATCTGTCTGCTTCCTCTTTGCACCTTGCACAGATTTAGTTGAAGATGCTACCTTGCTGGAATCAACTCTGAATGTCTTTCCCTGTGATTCCACTTTAGATTTATTTGTGGATGCAGCAGTTGAAGCTACTACCAATGGATTCTTTGCAAAAAATGATATGGGAGGTTGAGCTGGTTTACTTTTCACAACAGCAGTTCCCTTGGTAACACCAGTGCTAACCTGCTTAGAAGTAGCAGTTCCCTTGGCAACACCAGTGCTAACCTGCTTAGAAGTAGCAGTTCCCTTGGCAACACCAGTGCTAACCTGCTTAGAAGTAGCAGTTCCCTTGATAACACCAGTGCTAACCTGCTTAGAAGTAGCAGTTCCCTTGATAACACCAGTGCTAACCTGCTTAGAAGTAGCAGTTCCCTTGGTAACACCAGTGCTAACCTGCTTAGAAGTAGCAGTTCCCTTGGTAACACCAGTGCTAACCTGCTTAGAAGTAGCAGTTCCCTTGGTAACACCAGTGCTAACCTGCTTAGAAGTAGCAGTTCCCTTGGTAACACCAGTGCTAACCTGCTTAGAAGTAGCAGCTCCTTTCTTTAGGTCTTCCTGGTTGGATGTGCTAGAGGATGCAACTGTGGTTGATGTACTAGTCGATGCATCTGACATAACTCCCGCATTGGTCTTTTTTCTCCATTTGATAGGTTGAGTTGATTTAGTTTTTTTGGCAGGTGCTGATGATGAAGAACATGGACCAACACTTCTCTTCCTTGAGCTTCCTGTCTGTGCAGTTCCAGACACTTCCTTCTTGAAGAAAGCTAACAATGCAGGCCACTGCTGAAGAAGTCGATTGATGCACACACCTAAGGAAAGCCATCGTGTGCTCACATGCTTTATGATTTTCCGTACCTCTACATTGTGAAGACATTGAAATTCTTTCAATGTTGACTTCCTCTTACTGCTTTTCTCAAGGTAGAAGTAAACATCCACGAGCAGCTCCTCAATGTTCACTGGCAGAGATTTAGCCGCCTTTTCAGCTGCTATGTGCATCAAATGGCATGCACAACCAACCATGTAGATGTCTTCATGTGCTTGTTTCAGATGATATGCTAAGCCAGACTTTGTACCTTGCATGACATTCACATTGTCAGCACCAAATGACAAACAGTTGTTCCAGCTGACACCTCTTTTGGATAGTTCCTGATCCAGTCCTTCAAAAATCTTGGCTGCAGTAGACTCTTTAATCTCAACCGTAGACATCAATGTGGTACAGACACGTCCAAGGGATTCATCAAAATACTTCACGACCAGAGGGTACAGTTTGAAGTCTTCAATGTCAGTGCTGCCATCTGTAGCAAGGCTGTATGGATTACTCTTTATCACATCTATGATCCCACTCTCTTCATTTCTCGCTAAAGTCCGAACAAGCGATCGTGTCTTAGTTTGACCGCAGCGATACTGCTTGGCCACATTGTTACTTGGAAACATCTTTCTCAAGAGTGGCCCCACATGATCGGAGACAGCTAGAGGGAAGTTATGCTCAATTAAAAACTCTGTCATGTATAGCGTTGAAAGCGTTGAAAGCGCTGAATGTTGTCAGTTTAGGAGTGGAACGAGCAGCGTTGACCAACCTCACATGCTTCTGTGACAATACATGCTTAGCACAATCTCTACGTCCTCCATGGCTGATCAAAAAATCTGATCCACATGAACTACAACGAGCATAGCTCTCACCAACTGTAGATGGGCCAAGGCATGGCCATTCTTCGTGATATTTTGATATATAGCGTTGGCGCTGATATTGCTTCTTTTCCTTGGATGGTGGTTTTGATTTTGGCATGATGTCCAACAGTTATCTTCTCTTCAAGAACTGCATGTGGAAAAAGAAAATTAAATGAAATGAGAAAGAAATGAGGTCCTGCAAATAGGCCAGGCTGGGCTAACTAAACAAATTAAAATTTTATTTTTCTTTTAAATTAGCATTAATATGATTTAGTTAATATCCTTTTATTGCTACTTGCATTAAAAAAACAACAACAAGGAAACAAGCAAGAAAAACGCTTTGTTTTTAATAACATAGTTAGATTAATCAATTCATGATCAGTGTTAAAATATCCATTATATCAAAGAGCAGTATCAACATTTTGTGGTGGTAGACCTGTACAAAACACCATAACGCTGCGCGACGGGCCCGCTAGGTGAGCGGGGTTTCACTCCAGCCGCCGCTGGAAGGAAGGCAGCTGCAACTGCACTCGCTCGATAATATCAGTTATGGCGTAATCACATCGCTCAAATCACAACGAACAAACATCAGTATCGAAAATACACATCATAAAATTACTTACAAGTGATGATTTTGTCCTTTTTAGAGCATCGTCGGGATCAATGATGGCCTTCTGTTAGGAAAATGATGTCGGATATCGAGGCAACTCCATGCGATCAACGTACACAAGCTATGCACATGTGCACACACGTCGTATGTGTATGCAGTGCATGCAGTGTGTGTACGTATATCGCAATCTCACTTCCGCATTCAATATATGAATGCTGCCATCTATCGTCAAAGACATGTAATTCTTCACTAATTTATTTATTACTATTATTATTTTTTTTCGGAATATAATAGAAAAAAGCGGAAAAGCGGAAAAAGAAAAATAAAGGCGGAAAAATTCCGCCAAAAGCGGAAAGGTTGGGAGGTCTGCAATACCCTTGGACACGATCACTTGCAGGAACATTGAGGTTGTGTATAAATTAATCAGCACTCAGGAAATAGACCGTTTCTGTAATGTATTGCAATTTATGGATATTTCTTTCCTTTACAGCCTAGTAATGCAGCATTTTATTCACCTCCCATTAACTTCCATAGGCAGGACTTCACGTAGTTGTTGCTACGGTAAGTAGGGCAAACCTCCGGCAAGCTTTGTGGTTGTTAAGGGCAACTTTTGTGAACAAAGCATGCATAAAATATGAATACATTACAGAACCGGTTTATTTGATGCCGAAAGGGGGTGGGGGAACCTTTGCCAGCTTCGCCTGATTTGGTTTAGTGGCTTACCTTATATGGCAAGTTCATGAATCATTCATGAGATCATAGCTGCCTGGAATGTACGAGTATGGCGCATCATGGGGCTGCCTCTTCAAGAAGCCAAGACCTACTTGACCAAATCTCCTCGATCACAGGAATGCTGTGTGTGTACTGCTGGAATAGCTGTTAGTAATTCCTTGAATCAAGGCTACAGCTGTTACTCTACAACATGTACACACATACATTACATTCATACATAAATAATGTACATGAGTACATTGCCCTCCAGTATTGATCCTTATACTGCTACTATCGTATTGGTTCTTCCCCATTCTTTATGTAGATTATTTTTGTAGCTTGTCTGAATATATATATAGTGTTGCCATTGGAAATATCCATGTTGTATTGTCTGTTGCTATAGGAAGTGCATACAAGCTTGTTTATTGTACATTATTATGTGAGGAAATTGACCTGAGGCTCTATGATAATAAGTCGCGTCTTTTGTTGATTTTGTCCTCTGATGTTTTGTCTTTTTTGTGTGTTTTGTTTTGGTTTTGGGGAGAAGGGAGTTGGCTGGCCCTTCAGTGGGGGAGGTGTGGTTCATACAATTGTTTTGGAATTCGTCAAAGAAAGTCAGGGAGATATGATTTTAATGTTCATCTAATGTAGCTATCATACCGGCTCCACATTCCCTTGAATTAACAGAGTGACCTCCAACAAAGGAAATGGTGGAAGTTTCATTAAACTCAAACATGAGTTGAGATAGTTTCCCCAACATGTTGACATTGGTTGCTATCACTATTAAATGCAAATTAGGTGAATGGAGGGTATCATTATTTCACACACTTTTAATTGGTCTGCACACGTTTCTTCCATGAATTATCCTGTTGAAGTTCGATTTTTTTTTTTCCAGTTACAAAATAAAGGATAAATTTCATCCTTCCCATGAAGTGGTTGTAGAGTTGTAATTACTTAAGCTGTGTTTACACCATGTTCCCGGCAGCCCCGTTTCAGGCCACCTTGGACAAAATGGGATGGACTTGAAACGACGCCTTGAGACGGGATAGACAAACGCGACGGGCCCTGATTGCCGTGGATGCCGTGTCAGATTTGTAGACTGTCAAAAAATTTGCCACGGCAGTCACGGTGCTAATGAGGAATCTCATATGCAGCGATAAAACGGGGTGAACTTAACAAAACGGGGCAGCACGTACACTGTATTAGGCCGTAACAAAACTTGGAGGCTGTCCCTAGCGGGACGCGACTGAAAATATTGATTGTCTAGCCTGACCACACGCCACGAGAACAGCGTCTGATAGCAATATGTGCACCAGGGCGAGGACTGAATCGAAGAAGACTAGAATGTGAATGGGGGAAAAACAGGAGAATGTCTTGTCTACCCATGGTGCACTACGTTTCAGGCAAATGGGGCTGCCGTGGCCGCCGGGAACATGGTGTAAATGCAGCTTTAGCAATGATGACTTTTATGCAGAAATAGCTAACAGTTGCTATTCATGTGAGCAAACAAAACTTTATTTTCATAATTTCTTTTTGTGCAAAACACAATTGGATGGTTGTATTACAGGCAATGCCATGAACATCATCAAATCTAGTTTGCATATGAATTTGCAGCCAACGTCACTAGAACATTTAAAACTTTACAGTGTCATAACTTTCTTGTATAAAATTTCCCCCATTCTGTTTGTTCAGTTATGTCGGTTTGAACACAACATGCTCACTTCACTGTTATGTGGTTTACATAAAATTACAGCTGGCCGAGTGTCTTGATCCAACATGTGGATGGTTTAGTTGTCTGTTGCTACTGCACATTCATCAAGTCCGAGTTCGAGGCAGATTTGCTTTTGTTTTTCCATGGCATGCGCATTGCGTGCCCACACACTGCTATACACCGCATTTTTCATATTTCTTAGCTTTTCGTGATCGTACTACTCTGCAAACTACACATTGTGTATGATTTGATTACCTAGATGATTTGGCTATCCGTTGAATTACAATTCATCTTGGGCCACATTTTCCTATTCTCTTTGCAACATACCAAACCAACTAGTGTGTAATGTGTAGAAGCAAGCCTGTGTTGTGCCTCATTAAGTAGCCAATGTGTCAATGGAAATGTAAATATCATGTATGTAAACAACTTCCATGGAAGACCGAAACATGACTGTTCTGACCCTGTCATTCCAAGTGGAATGTCTACGCTTCATTCTCTTGCGAGTGTGTGTCAGCAAGTTAGTAACAAAATGAAAATGTGATCTTCATTGTATTTAAAGTCTTGTTGGCTGTTGAAAGCTGTCTTAATAAATGCTAAGGCAGAAAGTATGGCTGCCACAAAGACACAAATAAAATGCATCAATAGGTGTGTATTGTCAGTTGTGGTGTACATACATGTCTGTAAAATCAACAATCTCAATACATGTACTGTAAAAGTGGCTATTTTCGCATGAGTAAATTTTTGCGCCAGTAAATTTTTGCGCTCGGCTGGGTGAGATGAATTTCGCGCGTCTCTCATTCAGCAGAATCAAGACATTTATTAGTAGAACATACCATGTGCAAAAATATTCATGTGTCTATATTTTCACGCTGATTTCTTGTCGTGCGAAATGCGCGAATATTTCCACACTGCGAAAATTTCCACTTTTACAGTAATTGCAGTAGTCTTTGGGGTTGGGTGTTATCTCCCCCTCCCCCACCCCCACCCTGAAAAACACAAAAAAAGTGCACAACATATAATGCAGATTATTGAATCTATCCATCACCCACAATACCACTTCAAAAGCACTGTGACACCAAAGAAACCAACATGTACATCACAAACTCTTCACACTAACACATGACACTGAATGGTTGTATTTTGTTTTCAAAGTCATTATTTTATTTTCATATCATCTATTGAATATTTTTCATATCCACACTGTTAAAAGCATAATCATCAAGTACATATTCAATAATGGACTACTTGCATTTTATCATAATATGCACATTTCATTTTTTTCACACATACAAAAAATATGGTAATTTCTTATTGCTTTTCTGCAAGTCAAAGAATTGTTGCTTGATATTAGACTAAGAAAAAAAAATGAAGAGAAAAATGAACTGTAAACAGCAAGTTGCACATAATCCTCATACACTAATACATCTGTAAAACTGCAAGCAGGCCAAACACGTCTTTATGTGATGTGCCCCGATGTGCTTGATCGGGTCCGCATCCACTCTATACGACATATCCAAAAGTCGCAGAGACCTGTCAGAATGTGTTGCTGTTGGCGCTCATCTGAGCTAAAAACGACAGCTGCAATTGTCTACACAACCCACAGGGCTGCAGCTACCCAAGCTTTAGCTAGCAGCGGCAGCAGAGAAAAAAAAAAAAGAGAGAAAGTGCTCCAAGCTTGCAAGCATATGATCATTACAACTGAGGTAGTAGTCCTCTTTGTAAAATTCTCGAAAATTTGTGTGACAGTTCGTCAGGGTAGAATTTGGTGGTCTCTGTAAAAGCCAGAGAAAGGAAAAAAAGGATACAAAAACGAGGCTCAACCTCTCCACAGGTTCCACAGAATAATTTTCTTTTTAATTATTTGACAATGTACTTCAAGGGAATTTTCTTCACAAGGTAACCAGTCCTGGACATCGAGTTCTGGGAGTGATTAATGCCTGACATGAATTGAACAAATTTAATCTCTTACGGACACCAAGTTTTACTTCAAATTACATTCCAGAAGTGTTTGAATCGATACAGCTTTTGTGTCCTGAAGATATTCTGCCCAGAGTAAGCAGTCTTATGAACCGTACCGGTACAGACGCTGGCAGAATAAATACCAGTAGGGCGTGAAAGATATCATGGCAGTCTAAATTAAAGGGAATTGGTCTGATACTGCATCCAACTTTTGTGTCCTATGTCTTTTTTTTAAAAAGTAAATAGAATTTTGCCAATGGATGTGACGAGCCATCCTGCCATTTCATGAAAGAATAAAGAACATGACTTCAGAACTTGAAAATGGCCCACTGAAGATTTTTTCCTTAAAAACAATACATGCTAATGTATCTATATTCGTTCGTGTCTGTATCCTCCCAGAACACAGCACAACTATTAAATAGAAAGTCTGATAGTTTTGTTGTGCAGCTGCTACCTAGCGTGGATTTCTGACCTCGCAGAACCTGAGCTCTTGTAAAAACCATCATGTGACCACAGTCAGATGATAAAAGAGAAGTAGAGCTAGCAGTGCATGAACAGACAGCAAAAATCAAAACAAAACACACAAACCCGCAAATTTGATATGCATGCAATACATCCTGTAGTCCAAACTAACCAACGGCTGTATGTTGTTACATACAACAGCCTAGACACCACATGTGTACGAGGAAGTAGCACAGCAAAATCTAATGTACTTGGCACATTTTAATATTATGATTCACTATTATTTCTTTTTGAGAGAATGAGAATGAGAATGAGAGAATATCAGAGAGACCTTTTTACTATTTGGACATCTACTGTTCAGTAAAAATATCATAATTAATACCAACGTTATATCCTGTGTTTTAAAATTTGGCAATAAGACATAACAAGCACTGCTTTGGTAACACACACACAAGCGGGTCTCTCATTGAGTAGCCACTGCCACACACAATGCAAGGACACAGCTTCACCTAACTTTGGGGTGTATCCCTTTCACAGAGTACCAGGATTCTACCTGTCCTGTTAACGTACAGGTAACCTCTCTTATACACATGCATGAGTTCCTTCTATGCACAACATTCACTCGGCTAGAAAATATTGATGGTCACCCTGACAGTACTTCTCCAAGCATTATATGTATTGCAAGAGCATTCAGGTCTATTCACATTCACTCCATCTATCCCATTGTGTATTATATTCATAATGTATTAATAATGATGTAAACGCAGCGATAACTGTTAAGATTACAATACAATTCTAAATAACTTCATAGTTTGATAAATGCGGGTATGCATTTGCCTCATATTCATTGTTAAATTATGACTGAATATCCACTACTAATTAGATCAACATTACTGTGAAAATACGCACCGACATCGTTATCTGCCATGTTGTATGTCGTTATCACCCATTCAAATCACCAATAGAGTAACCACGACATTCAACGTACTGTGCGTCATTGTGCAATATTGATTCCACATCAACTAATAGTGGTCTGATTTACAAGGTTGTATGTAATCTGACATAAATATATAGATATGACTTGTAAATCTGTTTAATCACTGAGAAGTCATTATTTCACTGAATAACCAACCTAATTTGATCTTCGATTGTCTACTTTAACACACGTACAGCTGCAAGAAACAACTGGATAGTTCTGTTGCTGTTTGAGAAAACTAATCTCACACCTTCCAGGAAGTCCACTCATCTGTGACTGTCCACATAAAACTTTCAAGAAGTCACCCAATATCTCTGTTTTAGCTTTGACATACTCCACAACTATACCTGTTGAACTGGAGCTACTGTATTCTACCCACTTTATTTGGTAGAATATGAATGCTACAGTGAAAATGGAATCCAACACATATAAGAAAAATAAAAATGTTGCACATGGAGTGAAGCTTCATGGGAGCAGAGATGCTGAGAAAAATTGTAAAGCATCCACGTATTTCCTGCCCATTTTAGGCACATCGTTCAACGTTTTTGTAGGGGTTGCAGGAATTTTAGTAGTACATCTTTCTATGTGATGGAGTGGTTTTCTGCAGCTTTCAGAACTGCAGTTTATAATGGCTTCATTTTTCTTTTTTTCAAAGATGAATAGTTGTACTTTCAAGAGGTGATATCATATCATCGTATTTCACTCTGTTTATCGCACTAAATACTACAAAATCGTAAAGGCTGGCATCTCTGGGAATTGTTGAAAGAATCATTCACATGTGACATACAAACAAACTACCTGGCAATCCAGAGTTGAGCTGAAGAAAGCCCAAGGTAAGTCCAGTATGAATACATTCAACATTTCACTTTGGAAATTTGGAATTTGATTACAAAGCCCATTTCATCCTCAATCCCTCTGCACACTTTATATATCGTTAGCTTGTTTGGTGATTTTCAAAGTTTGAGAGATCTTTTTTTAAACAGCGAAAAACCTATGCAATTTCATATTTGTTTTTGTTTTTGTTTTTCATCAGGATCATGGTTGATATCAAAACTAAAAAATAACAAATAAAACAATAATGAACATTCTGACCTAAAAGTTCCGTAACATGAAAATTATCTCCATGTTCTAAGCCCCTAATCATTAGAAGGAAGCAGAATAACATTAAGCAATGAAATAGATAGACTAAGGACAAAATAGTTTTCCCCACTGTAACTTCATTTCTTTTGCTGATTTTTTTACTCAGCATCCTTATTTGCAATTTCGGATGGCTCTGTGCTACCGGACACCTAGAAATCCGAGCATCTAATGTTGAACTTTAACATTTATGAAACATGAAGATGTGGAGGGCCAATTATCATTCTTTTTCTTATTTTTGTTATTAAAGGCCAATATGATCAAAGTTTCATTTTTCTTCTTTTCTGAACACCCCTCAGATACAAGACTTTAATTTAACCTAAGCACACACAATTACCATCTGCCAGTTAGATACTAATGACAGCATTATGGTACATGTACATACCCAATAGTGTTAAGTGCTAAAACCCTCTTCTGCTCACATTATATGTGAATATTGATGTAAACAAATTGATATGTTGTAAAAATTGAATAAATAGAAGATTATGGTTATTGTTATACTTTCAGCCATATTAGGTTTAATATCACAAGAAATAAAACACCATAGATGTCTCCTATCATCTAGCATATCATTGCACTACTAGCGGCAGAGAGAGGGGTTAGCTCTGCACCTATGCAAGCCTCTACATGTACATTGTAGCTCTCACGATATGATATTTTCCGACACAACGACAGGTGCATGAGAGAATTTGGTATGCTCCTCAACCGCCCTAATCTATTATCAGCCATATTCCTATGAATAAAGCTGTGATATAAATGTTTGTAACTATGCTGTTGCTGCTACCATCCTTTGCCTATTTAAACCCTATGATTGTCCTATGCACTAGCTGAGCAAAAAGCTTATTAAAGAAAATTTCAGTCAATAATGTCCTACTCTGGAACATAATGAATAATGCCTCCGGCCACTTCGTTGGCGGAGGCATAAAAACTGAAAAAAGGGAAAGATTATGCACACTGCTATGAATGTAAAAAAAGTTGATAGATATAAAACATAATTTATACTTACATCGCATACAGATGAAGAAAGTTAGATGTTCAGAAAGAAGTGAAAATATAAAAACTTCTAATCGGCCAAAGATATGCAATAAGGAAATTCTTACTTATATGTTGCTGAACACAAAACATACAAAAATGCATTCCGCATAGTGTCACACACAAACTGTCCACATAATAATTCAGTCATTTTGACTTTGAAAGATTCCCCCTTCATTACCATAACACCACATCACAAAGAGTAATAATACACCACTCAAATATATCCACAAAAATGGATGTCAATGAATTTTATACTTCTTACCTAATGTCATGGGTTTGCACTGAAAATGACGGATAGCGTAAGACTAAATTCTTGATATTACACCGGTACTAACAAATTCCTATCATAAGTAACTGCCACTCTCACTTATATATCCCCTTCAGTGAGTGGGCATTCAAAGCAATGTACACCATGTAGATGCATATCTTACAATTTTACACCTACAAATATATATAATCATACAAAATGATAAAATGATTTGTATCATATTACTCTTATATAAACTCTCTTTTTTTTCACAGAATGCTGACTCTGAGGTACCTGGCTCCATCATTCCTAGTAATGTTTGTACGCGGACAAACACATGAACTTTGACTTTTAAACTTTGACATCAAAACACATCACATGACCAGCCCAACTGTGGTCGGCGCATTGACAATTTGAGCTTGCCCTGCAGATCATGGACATTTAAGGGACATTCGAGGTCAAACTGTAGTCAGGGGAATCTGTTTTTTTCCCCCTTTCTCCTTTCCTTGATATTCTTTGTCCCTGACTGACAGACATTCACATACTTTGGGAACTTTTTCATTTAAATCACAATTGGTATTGCATGTGCAATTGTAGCTTTACAAGATAAAAGACAACAACAACATAGCATTCACACATTCACAAAAATACCAATGCCTAGAAAAAAAAAATGTTATTACATAGAAAAGAAAAGAAAAAAAAAAGCACAATGTAACAACCGAATCATCGCACGGATCTGAAAGACGAGCATTTGGTTTGAAGTAAAATATCAGAATGCAAATCACGACAACTTGCTGCGGGCAATTTAGTTCTGGGCAACGAAGAAATTAATTATTCCAATGCAATCTCAATGGTGATGACAGCTCTGTAAAAGAATGAACCCTGTAGTGATTCCTATTCATTCCTTCTGCCTGCTGCTCTCCTGGCATGGAAAATGAGTTTGAGCTCCCATGCTTGCCTCAAATCTATTAGCCTTGCTTGGCAAGAGATATACATCTACAGCAGACCAGCTGCTGCGTGGTTCAAAATCTGCATTTTCTAACACACACACTGTATGCAGCAATGGTACTACACCTTGACATCTGTTTAATAGTACTCTACCTTCACTAATTGACACCTTCGCCCTCACAATAGCTGTGGATTTACACTACAAAGAGTTTGCATAGCATCTACAGTGAACATAATTATCATGAACTACAAAATATACACCATCTGAAAGGAGGAGAATCTTTAAAAGCAGAATTAAACTCTTTCTCTAAAACAAAGATCTTTGCCAGAGTAGTTTTCCCCATACTGGTGGAGTCGCAAGTTTTGGTTTATACCAGACAGCCTCTACAAATTAAAGATTGCAATTGCGACTGACGGACCTCCTGATCATTTACTGTAGACGATCTGCCGTACACTGAGTGGAAGAACTTTGCATCAATTTTGTGCTTCTGCTTTTGGAGAAGCCGTAAAATCAATTGCATATTGTGCATCAATGTGTGTACGTGCGTGTGCCATCATTCTCGGTCTCTTTTGGGTTGAAGCCTGCGTATACCAATAGTTTCACGGAATTGATCGATTGATTGATTCTAATTATCACATCACGCAACAGCAGAAAAATCTGTATGACAGTGATGCTTCTTGAGTAATTGCTTTAATGACTCCCATTTTTGTACTCAGATATAAATCAGAGTGAGAATTTTGAGGACAAAAAAAAAAATCCCAGGCAAAAATGCTGTGCCATCAACGTGAACCTTACACCTCTATGGCCAGTTCTTGTTGTTCCGTCTATGTAAAGACCGATCTGTTGCTAACCTGGGCCGTACAAATTTCACCGAAAAAAATCTCGAACAAGTTGTACAGATTCCACTAGTCTCATGGGTTGAAGCGAAGGGAATATCATTCACCACTTAACCAATCATTTGAGCGACTTCAGCAGAAGATTCTTTCAAATGCACCTTCACTAGGCAAAAACAAATCTACACCAAGGCTTCAAACCAAAAGAGCATTAATTCCTCTCTGAGAATAACTTACTACAGTCGACCAAGTACCAGCCCAATGGCATACACAATGGTTCAAAAGACAATAATAAGCCTTCCCATCAATTTGGCTATTATTTTTTTGTCTTCATTTTTCCATTTTATGAAAATTGTACCCTGCATACCTTTGGAATGAAATCTATTTGTATTTACTTATTCTTTGTCTTGTACCAATTAGCCATGAGTACATTGACAATCTAACCACTTGTTGCTCACAACAACAACACATTTGTAATATGACCACATCACAAGAAGCACAAAATATACACCATATATTCATGCTTTTGGCTTACAGAGGTAGTGACAAGAAGAAGGAAATGGAATGAACCCTTTGCTTTTTTTCTTTGTCCTGCTTCATCGTCAAAATCAATTTCAAGACAATTCATTACAGCGACTCCTACAATGCTCGACAAGTACAGCTGTATGACTGACTTCTAACAGCAATACACGAATATGCATACTTCACTTTAATATACTCTTTACAGGTCAAGCAATGTTATCACATTCCGATGCAACGACAAGAATGGTACTAATTTTCTTAATTGAGTCTACAAATTAACCCCCCCCCCCCCCAATTATGTGGAGCATAAATGTGCTAATTACTGAAGGTGCTATAGTGCCATAGTGCCGCATAGCACTGAATCAAACTGCTCCTTTATGTCTGATGAAGCTGATAGTGGCAATGGAAGGATTGAATTTATCTTTTTTTAGACTATCAACTCATCTGGAAGTCATATAATTTTGGCGACAGTCTTCTCTACGATATACTGTACAATGTTTAGCAAGATTGTACATCACAGCTTCACAGAATTTGTTCCAGGTTAACCCACAGCTTCATATTGATGCAGCTGCAGAGTGATCAAAATCGCTGGACTGAATCTCCATGGCTGCGTAATTTGGCACTGAAATTACTGACATTTTGCGATGTGCATGCACGGGGCAACAAGGAGGCTGGCAGCTCAATGATAGCCAGGATTAGTCAGACATCAGCACTCACTTGCAAAGAAAAATGTTCAGAGGAACAAACTTGAGCTGATCCAACACCAATCCCAATGTTTGGCTCTGATTGACTATAAATCACAAAGTTGCGTAATATTTCTGAACGCACAAAGTAGTATTTGAACAAGGTCATGGGGGAACATATGTGACCGTGCACCTCAAAATGAACATAAAGTCGCACACACTGATTTTGCGTGAGGACTGAAAATAAATGAAATGGGTAAACCTAGCCGAACTTGACTTTTTCATATTTTCTGAAAGAGCGGGTCTTCTTTTACATTATGCTAAAATTTGGGATAATAAAACGGGCAGGAAAGTGTATTTTTTTACAGTTTATCTCGAACATTTTTTGTAGAATAGTGTGATTAGGTGTGTCTTTAGAATCCCTTTTTCATTTCTGCAAAACCTTGTCCACACTCTTCACCTTCGACTCTAATAACTTTTGAAAGGATAGGGCTACTGCTTTGAAAGTTGGCATTAATTATTGACAGAATGTGTTAATGAGGCATGCTTAATTTCAGTTTAATCTGATAATCCCTTCATTGTTGTTACTCTGGTGGTGTACTTCCTGTTTTTTGTCCCATTCATTGCACAGCCAGCACGGTTTGGTAAAGATTAAGCGCTTGAATAGACACTGTACTTCAGAGCCTCTTTTCTCGGTTCACACTTTTCCTGAGTTTGTGCTTTCTTTCTAATATTTAGATAGGTTAGGAGAGTCCAATTGATTTGAGTTATACATCATTTTAAAGCTTCAAGTCTGCTCTTTCAGAATATGGTCTTCACTTGAAATTCATGTCTGGCGACTTTTTGTTTGTTTCGAGGTGCAGTGTCACATATACAGTAAACAGCCCAAGGTCAGACGATTATTCAGGAACACAGCCGGCAAATGGCATCAAAGAGTGTTGGCGGTTCTTTCTATATTCATGATATCTGGAATGTCAAAACCACTCACTCGACACAACACATCACTCACTTGTTTGTCTGAATGTGTACCAGTACATATCAAGACGAAATAAAAACGATGGCAAACTCCACACATCCCAAGTGATGAAAGGGTGGGCGAATCCCAGGAATTTGAATTTGCTGGTTTCAGAACAAACACAATAGAGTGACGATGTTGACAATCAACCCACACGAATATAAGCTCTTTTTATTTCTCCACAGACAATAACATCTATATTCATGCAATCATTATGGCTTTAAGTTATCATGTGAGCTAATCTAAATTAGTCTTGCGCACGGAGAGGGCATTTGATATGGCCTTTTTTTTCAAAACTCTGACATGATTTGCTACAAGGTGTGCTTTGATTGAACTACATGACATAATATATATATTATAACATGTATATATATAATACTTATATACTGTATATATACATATACACATATATATCACATAAATAATCTATACTTTAACCACTACGTGGCAAAGTAAGCTTCTGGTACTGATGGTAGCTTGCACGGTTAAGTGTTTGCTCTTAGGGAACTCACACACATGTGACTGCCAGCCAATGAAAAAAAAAGGAGAAGAAGTTAAAGAGTTATTCAAGGCCATTATGTTACTTTCACCACATGTAAAGAGGCTCAACTCCTCTAGTTCAAAATACGGCAAATTATTCGTCAAGAATTAGAGCAGTGGGCACAGTGATTGCGTGACAATCTTTCCTTTAACATTAAAAAATTCTGGGGATTGTTTGTTGCTCAGCTCTTCTTGGCTTTACCATCATAGTTTTTCTTGAAACTGTCAACCAGAGCATTGGTATGCCGGGGGGGGGGGGGGGGGGGGGGGGGGGGGGGGGGGGGGGGGGGGGGATAGACAGATAGACAGATAGATAGATAAAGTAAGTTTCAGCTGTTCTAAGCTGTAGGATATTTTTGAGCAGAAAAGGTGCATGATTCCCTTTAAATCTTGAAGAAGGGAGTTATTATACCAGTCCATGCTAAGGCTAATTACCTGGTGTCGCCGAAATTTACATAATTGCTCATGTGGCTGGCGGTCACGCATTATCTAATCTTTGTACAGACACACACACACACACACACACACACGGACACCATACAGACATCTTAATACCCGACATCACGTCACACAATAAATACAGACAAACAGACAGACGGGGGGCTGGAAGGGGGCGCTGGTCTTGGGCGAAAAGTACTCATTGTGGCTTGCCAGATGAACAGTGCTGACACGTAGAAAGCACGCGAGATGTAGAGACGGAAACACACACACACACACATACACGATGAAACCGCGATGATGAGGATGATGGGCGGAGCGTCGACGACCGGTCCCTAGAGGGCAGCATCCTGTCGAGATAGTCACCTGGAGATGGTGGTCTGAGAGCTGGCCTGGGAGCGGTCACTGGCCTTGCTGGACGTGGTGCTAATGCTGAGCGAGGAGAAGCCACTTTGGCAGGACTGTAGGCTGGTCATCGATCCCCTGCAGGAGGAAAAATAAACATTTCGCATTTTTTCAAAACACAAAACACACAGCACAACAGTGTTAATCTTGGTTTCTTCTACTTCTTTTTTTTTGAAAACCTCTATGCAAAAAAAAAGAAGAAAAAACCTCTATAACAACACTCTCTCTGGGAAAAAAAAAAAATTCCTTCAGTTTTAATCTTACCATAAAATGCATATGACAAATCGTTCAATGCTTATCTAGTTAAAATGAAAACCCAACAAGAATTTGGATAGTTCTTATGTCTGTTTCAAAACGTCACTGAAATGACACTTAATAGTTTGGGGCATCTTGTCACATGCTGCTCAGTAATGAATAGGTATGATTATAAAACAGATGAAAGGATACAACTGGTAACAAAACAAAAAGCAATCAGTGAAGATACACAAAGAGACAAATGGATAACAGACAGGTAGGAAAATACAAATACTAAAACACACAGACACACACACACACACACACACACACAGACACAATATACATATGTATATCCTT
Organism: Diadema antillarum; assembly: GCF_040938485.1. Taxonomy (NCBI): domain Eukaryota; kingdom Metazoa; phylum Echinodermata; class Echinoidea; order Diadematoida; family Diadematidae; genus Diadema; species Diadema antillarum. Next base: position 791,845 of record NW_027271815.1, on the reverse strand, counting down.
TATGCATGCAAATCTACATGTATGACACCAGCTTATGTACAGATGGACAGATGAATTTACAGTAAGGTTGATGTACTCCAAATTAGCACCGTGATGAAATAAATCTCCAGAAACATGCAGTGTACCTGAAATCCTCCGAGGCGAGTACTTCGTGGTAGAACATGATCTTGGACTTGTGGTGGTGGTGTGTGGCCTTCTGGGTGGAGTTGGGCAAGGTTGAGGAGATGTTGTAATGTCTCCACTGTAGTACATACCACCCTGGCACCTGACACACCGACGACCCCTGAAAAACAAACATAAACATGATGCATAATCAGCCATCATCTGGCAGAACTAGATATAGGTCATTGATTGATGCCAATTTCCAGGATTCGTGAGATTCGCATTGAATTCTTTCCTGTGGTACAGGATAAAAGTTTGGATTCTCGACCAAAATCTTCTCTGAATTCTCTGAATTTTCACCTATTCACCTATTTTTACCTACATTGTATTTCATCTATTCTCTGAATAGATGAATTAAAGGGCCTAGATTATTTATCTCGTTGACTATAAGGGAGTGTTGCATATCTTTGTAGATTTACTTTATAGCATTGAAACATCCATGCCTTTGCCTCCCATTAAGACTGCATTCTGTAAATAGTGGTATTTACCGCCCTTTGCAGACTTTGCTATGCGTTCCAATATTCCAATTTTCCAATTCCAATTCCAAATTTAAACAGATAAAACCTAGAGGTATGTGGTTTGCCTGAATACTTTTCCCTTGCTGTCAAGAGAACCAACTGACCTGTATACTTTCTCCAGCCTTGCACACGAGAGCCGACTCCACCACTTTGTAGTCTATGCCGGGCTGCATGGACTTGTCGATGACGATGGTGTTCGTGACCACGCCCGCTGGCGTCGAGACGGGATTGGTCACCTCCTTGTGGATGGTCAAGGGCCGGCGCGAGACCAGGACCGAGAAGACCACGTCGCCTCGAAGGACGTCGAAGTCCCAGGTCAGGACCTGTTGGGCGTCCTTAATGTGGACCAGTACCTAGGACAACATGGACAATACATATACAGTTTTGTGCACATGGATAGGATTGGAGGGTATTTGGTACGCAGAAGACATTACATGGGAGTGAGCTATACACAGCTCGGACTGTGTAGGACTGTGTAGATGTTTTTTGAAAACAAGGACCCTCAAGAATGTTTGAACTCCTCGCCATATCAAAAGAGCGATGCTTGGGAGCCAAAACTTGAAAACTGTCTTGCAGAAACAAGGCACTTCCTTCACATGGACTTTAGTGACTGTATAGAACAACCTACTGAATTTTAAAACGCGCGAAAATATTAATCCCGATCCCAACACGAATGCGACGGGCACATGTGCATTTCTCCATCCATTACCTTACTCTACGATCGCAAATTCACTGCTTGCAAAATTGTTGGCCAGTCTTGATTTGCAAAAAAATAAACTCACTACGAGATAAACCTGTGTCATTGTGAGGTCACAGTGATGCACGGACATACCTCGTGGGGGATCCCCTTCTGAAGGAGGGCTGACTTGTACACCGTGTCCGCACACAGGGTCGGTTCTCCCGGGCTGAAGAGGTCTTCCGAGGACCGGTAGCAGGCCTTGGGGATGATACCACCTTCTGGTATGTCACACTACCAAAGTCACAGAGATGGATGAAGAAGACAACTTTAATATCACATGGACATGAAGACTATAGACTACAGCCATCATCTCGGCCTACAGGGAACTACACTCAATATGATTATCATCATATAGTATGTTTTAATAGAAGACACACAATTATTCATGGACATACTTTTTGTTTTGAGGAAAAAAATTGCTGTTGAACCAAAGAATGGCTCCCACTATGGTCATAGGAGAGAAACAATGTGTTCTCCTGAATTACCATAGTCCCTTAACCCTAACTAGGCCGGGCTATTTAGGTAGTTGATAGAGCCGGGGGGGGGGGGGGGGGGGGGGGGGCCTCCCGGGCCCCCCCTCCAGATCTCGGCCGTCGATCGCGCGATCGCGACAAAAATTGGCACATACATTGCCTATGATGTAATCTAAAATACCTTAAAGTTAATTTTTCAAAAAATTATCATTTATACCAAATTATGCTAATTTATGCATAATGATGCATGAAATCAGACTATTTGGTATAAATCACAAAATAAAGCTCAAAACAGGCACATTTTTTGTGTAAATATTCTTTTTAGTGTCCTTAACAAATGTAATTAAAAAAAATTGTGATATCAGAAAAAAAATTCTTAAAGGACAAGTTCACCTTCATAAACATAAGGATTGAGAAAATGCAACAATATTAGTAGAACACATCAGTGAAAGTTTGAGGAAAATTGGACATTCGATGCAAAAGTTATGAATTTTTTAAATTTTTGTGTTGGAACCGCTGGGTGAGGAGACTACTACAGCTTGTGAGTCATATGCGTACATCAGTATAAAGAAAATGTAAAAGAAAATTCAACATATTTTCACTTTTTTCGCATAATAAAAGAGCACTTGACTTGCCTCTTTCTAAAGGCAAGGGGAATAATATTACCCATAACATTTGTCGGTAACGAGTCAGGGGAATGTGTCCTTTTTTCAAAAGATGGAATTTTGTGAAATTCTCTTTATATTTTCCTTATATTGTTGTACGCATGTGACATCTAAGTTATTCATACACTGCAGTAGTCTTCTCATCCAGTGGGTACTGCACAAAAACTTCAAAAATTCATAACTTTTGAACGGATTGTCTGATTTTCCTCAAACTTTCAATGATGTGTTCTACTAATATTGCTACATTCTATCAATCCTTATGTTAATGAAGGTGAACTTGTCCTTTAAGTATTTTATTGTTTTTTCAATTTCTTATGTATTTCTTTGTTTTTTCGACTTTATGTTTTTCCTTGTTTTTTCGATGAAATTAGTCCGCGACATCGCTCCGAACAAGAAAATATGTTATTCATTGATTTTAATCATTAAAACACCAAAATAATCATGCTTTTATGAAATTTGCCTGTAAGCACAGTTTGCATTGAAATTGTACACGAATTCACGTTTTTGAGCAATTTTTGGTCTGACATGCATGTACATAATTATGCGTAACTTCGGAACCGCGCGCCCGGGCGTCGCAAATTTGGTGTCAAAAGATGCGGGAGACTCAAAAGAAAAAAGTCATGAAACGTCGCGGCGATAGCTTTTTGCGTTTGCGATACATCGCGCGGAACGTCGAGGGGGGGGACCTCGGAGGCCCCCCCCCCGGCCTAGTTAGGGTTAAGACTAAAATCCACTGCAGGAATGTTTGTGACAACATTGAAAACTATCATTCATATACAGCAGCAAAAAATCTACTTTACTATACACATATGCCCATGTCTGTTACCTTTTAGATATATGTCATTCTATATCTCTCTTCTCTCATGTGCTGCACCAACTAAACATCCAAGCTAGACAAAAGTATATAATTCTGACTGAGATTTTTTGGGTACAATATACAATGTACATTTACAATAAAAAACAGCAACTGAGAATAAGAATGCTGAAGACAATCATATGAGACAGATATCCACTGGAAAAGTGGAAGCAATATACAATACGTGTGAGCAAAAAATAAAATTGTGCGTTTTTATATTCCTGCCAGTTTCATGTCATGCAAAATGCACAAAAAAATGTCCACATTTACAGGGTATGTGGGCTGCGGCAGATAGGAATCAGAGCAATATGAGGATCAAGGGCAACTCACAAAGCAGTCGCCGCTGATGAAGTCTGGGACTATCTCTGGCGCCACGTGGTCCGTTAGGCCCCCGCTGTCCATGTAGTTCTTGCCGCCGTAGATGAGGAACTTCTGCCTCGTGTTCTCGTCGATGAACGGCGAGACGAGCGTCCAGATGACGGGAAAGACGCGGGGCGCCCTCACGATCAGCAGCTTGCCCATCACCTCTGGGTAGTTGGCCTCCACCACCTCGATCATGCGGAGGAGGGCCTTGATGCCCGGCCGCCACAGGTGCCTCATGCTGAGGCCCTCGCAGTCTACTATACAGGTCCAGGAGCTGCCAAGAGGGAACATCCCCAAAAATGATATTGTAAAGTTAGAAAATATGACAATGAAATGATAGTTTTGGTCTCTTCCTTTGTGTAAGCTTCTATTATAAATCTTATTGATGGTATGGCATAACAAACAAACTGTAAACAAACAAACAAACAAACAAACCAAATAGCTAATCCTTGACAGAGATATTGGAGTATATTACCTGAGCAAAGAACATGTGCCAGGCAAAGTTGAGGACAAAATGGCAGAAATGAGAGCATTATTTTTTTTATGTCTCATAAAGTCAACGCCTGCCAATACCTGGATTATTGGCAGCATTAAAATAATTTCATGCTTTACAGTGGTCTGCTTCAGTGATACTCTTGAATGCCTCTTTATACCTGCCATAAGGGATGTGATTCTGTTATTGATATGTTAACTCTTGGAAAGTGGAATCCCAACCAGGTGACACTCCCCAAATTGACAATGCCGTCATATTAACGAATCATACATATAGTTCATATTGTGATTGTATGTTTCCTCCATGCTAATATTTCAATCATAGTGTGTTTTGTTTTGTTTTAATGAATAAACTTACAGGGCAATGAAATGAAAAATGAAACAATAGATATTTCTTACACTGTTGAAAAAAAAAGGATATGCAAAATGTATTTGGTATGCTTTATATCATGAATTACCCTTTTGGTGGATGGAAATGAATTATAACTGAACAGAACGGCATTTATAGAATTGCAAAATTGCACTCTACAACTTGACATGTGTGAGAGTTAATCTATGGCCATTAAAAAAAAAAAGGCCCACAACTTCCTCTCACTACAACCACTAAGTCATGACCCCTGACCTCTGCGGACTCACCTGATTGGATGGCCAGTTTGCTGGGTGGCCTGCTCCGTTCTCCTCAGTCCCTCCTCATTAATAGACAACACCTGTAAAATGCAAACGTTCATTGCCTCCATCAATATCAATGCTTCTCAACGCCTGATGCTGGCTTGATATCAATCTAGGGATGATTTTGGTGAACCTTTCACCTCTTAAATCTGTTTAAAAGACAACTTACAGACAGTCCTCTCTCTCTCCTCTGATGTTTTTCCCCCGTCCCTTTCCTCTGCTGTATCAGTGTGCTTTCACAGCCTTCTTCCAATCCCTTTACCCACACATTCATTAGATTATAAGTCATTTCAATGAATGCAATAATGGTTTTAAGGGTTTCAAATGTTTTGATCTTTGGATGAGGTGAGCAGACCTTACTACTGATTTTTATGGTGCTGTTTTGTTATGTTTTTGTCTTTTTTTTTTACATTGCTGTCTGAAATATTTTGACAGTTAATCTTGTGTCATAATATATGTATGTATGTCATGTCTCATTTTATAAGTAAATCTGACCTTTGCAACTGATTGACAAATTGCCTAACATCGACGTAAATAAGCAATGAATTGATCAGTGTTTTAATAGTAGCCATGATAAAAAATCATGGGCGTACATACTCGAGCAGGATTCGAACCTACGACCTCCTGATCACTGGACAGGCGTCATCTCCACTAGACCACCGAGCTTTCGCCCGACAGCAAGTGTTGGTTCTAATCCTTATAGCATGCAGCGGGTACTGCTTTATTATTCAAATTCTTATCTACGTCGATGTAGGGCAATTTGACAATTAGTTGCAATGAAAACATCTCGACGGAAGAATTTCATGAATTTGAAATCTGACCTTGTAACCCAAATAAAGGATTGAACTGAATCATATGGAGTGACTGTTGGATGTTCTGTGTGCTTTTCTAAACTGCATTCACTTGATTCATTTGCCTAGAATCATGAAGATGACATTTAATGGCAAGATTTGCAAGGAGAAGAGGGGGATGGAGGGGGTGTAAGAGTGCACCCCTCAAAACAGGAGTCTGGGTAATGATATCCTGGTAGTCTGGAGACTTCAAAATATGACAGGCGAACAACAGACACTTTCATTACATCTTATTGAATGCTCTCTGAGTAAAAAACTGCAAGTATCTGGTAGAGGCCTTGAGCAGACACTCAAGCCTGTTATGTAGACTGGCTGAGCTCAGAGGGATTCCATTGCCACATTTAAGGACATTGAGGTAATGATTCCTCAATTGTTGGATGCACCCAACCCTCAAAAGCAGTTCTCTACCTTTAAAGGGATGTTAGTCAGACGCTCTAGGATACATTTGCCCACAGTTTTCCTTGTATATCCTCCCAGCTCCCATTCGCTCAGGAATCAAGTCTGACATTATGTTTAACATGCCTCATTGAACAGCAGTAATAGCGTTGTCCTTGGTTGAAATGAGGACAGAAGCATGCACAAATCAAGACGCAAATTGCAAACAATTATGTGTGTTGCTATTCAAACGTCATCTCCTACCGCCCACAACCAGAAATTGGGACATGAAATATCAGAGTCATTAAAATTTTTCTTGTCGCCATCAAAGGAAAGCCGCCAATTTGGCAATTTCACAGTTCATTGCGATTATGATGTGCAAGTATAACCAATGTGTCATTTGTAATTGGTTTATGGCAGCTAATGCTTCCCCCCCCCCCTCCCCCCCCCCCCCCCCCCCCCCCGTTCTCAAAGTCACACAACCATAAGGAAATAAGAATATGGAAATGATCATAAAATGTCTTCCTGTCGCTATCAAAGGGAAAGTAGTCATTTCTCATTCAAAAGAAAACTGGAGGAAAATAAGGCTGATGACACACTCTTTCCTCTTGAATACACACTATCGCCTCAACAGTTAGACTGGACAGTTACACTCGGTAAATTTAGCTGTGCATCTAGTAATTTCTTATCAACAAGATTCACAAATGAAGGGTAAATGCTCTGGGTATTACACTTATCAGTGCCCATTTTATAAAACAAATAATCCTAAGGCTTCTCTGGCAATCACTGGAACCAGATGCCATCATTCTACCTTATGGAAAATATTGAACATGCTCCACGTTGCCTTGTATATTTGAACTATTCCGAACTTTCCACTCACACACGACATTCTCACCGAGCAACTCAAACCTCTGTGTTCTCATTCATTCATGCATTCATTCATTCATTCATTCATTCACTCATTTCAAAATTAATTATCCATGTATCGTCGCCTGCCCAGCAGAAGGGCCTAAGGCTTGCACGTTCGAAAATATCACACACAGAAAAAATAATGATTATAACATATGAAAGTGCTTTAAAGACTATATCGAATAACGTCACAATCCAAAATTTGATTTTGGGTCAAAATTTCATGATAGAGCCCTTCTGCGGGGCAGGCGATGGACATTTATCATCATCATCATATGTATGATGCCTTACATGTCTAAGGATTGCCTCTTCTCCAACAGCCTTGATGAGTCCCTTGACATCCAGCTGACCAAGCCTCATGATGAAGACCGGTCGGCCCTCTGAGGAAGACATGAGTGTGGGGTCAATAACAGAGGTTAAAGGTCACGGCACTAATATTCTCACTCGAGCATTTCGAATCTAGCCAAGAGATGAGAAACCTATCCACAACTCAATATATTGGAAGGAGTTCAGTTCATATCTAAGTCCATTTCTTAAAAGTTCAAAGAATTCTTCATAAAATCTAAATTTCATGTCTGAACTAATCTTCACTGCTCTACGGTGGGAAAATTTCTCTACTTTACACCAAGAAGCAAGAATAGCTCCATCACAGGGATACCAAACCTTGTTTAACAGCACTGCAGTATTCAGAGGATTTGAAAGGTGTAGTTCTGGTTGAAAAACAGTATTTTAACCTTTCCTGCAGGAGACATGTAGTGGTTACACAATTTTGGAAAAACAAAATTTTCAATGACATTTGCAATATTTTCCACAAAAAAAAGCAGTCTAAAATACTGCAAAAAGGAAACAGTTGACATCTCTGCCAACCGAATAGAAATATCAAAATGATGTGTGAAACAATTTAGAAGCAGTAGCTTCTAAAACCATTACCTAATGGGAAAGAAGGATGAGGAGGAGAAGGAGGAGGAGGAGGAGGAGGAGGAGGAGGAGAAGAAGAAGGATTAGAAGTAGGAGGAAGAGGAGGAGAAGGAGAAGGAGAAGGAAGAGGAGGAGGAGGAGGAAGAGGAAGAGACAACAAATAAGAGTGAAAATGAATAGCCTAGTGACCCAGAACTGAGCTGACCTCTGTCATAGTAGTGCCAACCTCCAGGGAAGTAGTCTAGGAGGATGGGAGGCGGCTCCCAGGTGCTCAGGATCTGGTCCACCTTGTGCTGCTTCCGCCAGGCCAGCGAGGCGGTGATCATCTCGTGCGCCTTCTCCGTATTGAAGTCTCGCGCCCGCAGGAAGCGCAGCAGGTGCGAGTCCTTTGGCATCTGCAGCGGCGAGAGGGAAAGTCAGGTCAGTTGGAAGATCGCATTTCTAAATGAGGCTATATGGAGACCGGTGCACTTTTATTCTACTTCTATTTCACTGGTTAGTCCTGCTGCCCCTTTGAAGGGGGAAGTTTTCAAAAGGTGAAATCGACAATGCTCACTGCACCCCAGAGTATAGAAGCAGCCGATTCAATGGGAATTCAAGCAAATTCATAAAATATTCAGTGCACATAATCTTGCATCACGTATTGTAACTACTGCTAATTTTACTCATAGGTAACTCTGCTGCCAAACCAGCCACCGCTCAAACATTTTGATTTTAGAAAAGCATAAGGTCTGTTTTATCCCAATATATATAGCAGGTTTATTGTAAGAATTGTTGGGGGTTGTCTCTGTTGTAGTAATTATTATTTTGTTTATTATCATCATCATTACTACCATCATCACCAGTATTCTACTTGATGTAATTTCATGTTTTGTAGGTAATGTGGGTCTACGGCTATGCTGTCACTTTAAGTCTACAAAGAATTGATACTTGAACAGTTCACCCCAAAAATACCAACATCCAAAGAAATTTCGGGAGGGGGAAGGGTCATTAAAAGAAATTGACAAACAAAGCCACTGTGGTATGGGTAAAGAGCATCATCTATTCATGAGGTTCCACATCTTGAAAAGATTCTCATATTGCACTTCAAATTGCAATCGGGGTTTTACTAGAACACGAAGATGACTGTTGCGGATCAAAGTAAGCGCCAAAAACAAGGTAGGCATGCGCTTCTCTCTCACCTTTCCTTTGTGCGTCTCGCTCAGCCACTCCCTCAGCTGGATCAGTCGACTCTCTTGGAGGGGTGTCAGGTCACCGAGGAATTTCTTAATGTACTCCTCGTCCATCTTTGACGCCTCTGTATGAACAATCAATAAGAAATGCCACGTAATGGAACATTTGAATCACTAGGATTTCAGATAGTATAAGATTTATAATTACAATTACTACAGATTGAGTCAAGCATTCATGTAAACACGAAATATGTGGTGCAGAAAAGCTGGACTCATTGACCTACATGCACCACATATTACACATTTGTATTTTACAGTGAGGATGGAATATACATGCATACATGTAGCTTGATCATATTATTGACTAATGCAACTATTTATAACAAATATTTTATCATCTGAAAATGTTAATTGTCATATGAGATTTCTAGCAATCTATTTCTCATGCCTAAATACGCAAATTACAATAACTAGGCTCTGGAGTTGATGCTGGATATACATGTAACACACACAAAAAGGGGTGGAAATGGGAATCTAATAGCATTACGCTTCAATTGTACACTTATGACTACCTACATGTACATATTGCAGTAATGACACACGCAAGTATGACCGTTGAATTTGTTGTCATGGTACCATTTCATCATGAAACTGACGACAGCAAATATTCCCAGGGACTTTGTCACAGCAAGCCCTTGTTCTGACAGTAAATTTTTAAAGCAGCATATTGGTGTTGGACTGATTATCTCTGATTATATCATCACCTAAAGAGAGCAATTACCGGTAGTAATGTCGAGTTTTTGACTTTTTCTATACATGACATCAATTGTGGAGAGAATTGTAATTCCTCAGTGGAGCATATGTCCTCAGATTACTCTCTGCCAGAGAATTTATGTCACAATCGACGTGGTTGCGTGGGTCTTTACAGCCAAAGAAGTCCTACAAAGTGTATCCCACGCAAGGAGCGCATTAATTGAAGTCATATAGTGGCTACACCATTGAGCATTCAGTGTGAGGTCAAATAGTGGCTATACTACTGACCACTCAGTTTGCAGTCAAAATGGTGGCTAAACCACTGACTTTTCAGCGTGCTGTCAAATGGTGGCTATACTGTTGACCATGCCGTGTGCACACGTCATGAAAGACAAGAACCTCGCAAGCACTACTGACCTTCTGCAGCCGAAGCCGTAGCTCCCACCATCGCCCCGCCCTGCTCGGCCATGGTGCTGGAGGCGAGGCGGTTCCTGATGACAGCCCCATCCACCACGCCCACTGTGCAGGTGGTCTGGTTGGCAAACGGTCGCAGGGCGGGCTTCTCTTCCTGTTGGAACAGACGAAAAATTGAGTAACATTTAACCCTAACTGCACTGGGGGGGGGGGGGGCCTCGGAGGCCCCCCCCCCCCTCGACATTTCGCACGATTACTCTGCAACACGCAATGCTCTTGCCGCGATGCTCCATAACTTTTTTCTTTTGAGTTTCCCGCACATTTTGACACCAAATTTGTGACGCCTGGGGGTACGGTTCTGAAGTTACATGACTTTTTGTACATGCACTTTCACATGGTTCATATAAATATGCTTATTTTTACTCTCAATGGCTAAAATTAGTTTGTTTTAGGAGTATTATGCTTCAAAAAGTGTCTGTGACAAATTTTGTTACAAAAAACAACAAAAACAAAAGGTTGAAAAAACAAAGAAATACATAAGAAATTCATGAAACAATAAAATAAATACGAAATTAATTTTGATACCGAATTTTTTTTCAAGTACATTTGCTAAGAATGCCACAAAGATTAATTATACAAAAAATGAGCACTCTTGGAGCTTTATTTACTGATTTAGATGAAAGATTCTGATTTCTTGCATAAACTAGAAATGTCGCTACAGCGACTGGTTATACCCCCGTCAAACAACATTTCATAAGCTTTGGTCAAAACAACATTTGATAAGCTTTGGTCAAAAAACTGAGGAAGTAGTTAAATCCGCAAGATCTTTCCTTGATCTTCTGCCATTAATATGCCGTTACCATGGCAACGTACTTTCGGGTACTGTCGAAAAATGCGTCTTGCACATCTACAACCAAAGGCACATGTCTGCACCAAGTTTCATGGAAATTGGGCAAAAACTGAGGAAGTAGTTTGCAACACAAAATTTACCATCATTTTGGCTCATAATATGTGAGCTGTTACCATGGCAACATACTTTTTGTCACTGTCAAGAAATGTGTCATGCTGACCTATATCCTAAGACAAACATTCAATATGAATTCCATGAGAATTGGAAGAACACTGACGAAGCAGTTTTGCCATGAAGCATTTTGCCCTATATTTTACCAATAACATGCCGTTACCATGGCAACGCACTTTTTGCCACTGCGGAAATATGTGTCTTGCACATTAACATATTCAGATGAACATCTGTACCTAATTTCATAAAAATTGATCAAAAACTGTGGGAGGAGTTCGCGACGCAAGATTTGTACCCATTTTTGCCCATAATATGCCGTTACCATGGCAACATACTTTTGGGTACTGTCAAAAAATACGTCTTGCACATCTACAACCCAAGGCACACATCTGTGCCAAGTTTTATGGGAATCGGTTGAAAACTGAGGAAGTAGTTCGCGACGCAAGATTTGTACCCATTTTTGCCCATAATATGCCGTTACCGTGGCAACGTACTTTTGGGTACTGTCAAAAAATACGTCTTGCACATCTACAACCCAAGGCACACATCTGTGCCAAGTTTTATGGGAATCGGTTGAAAACTGAGGAAGTAGTTCGCGACGCAAGATTTGCAACGGACCGACCGCCCGACCGACCGCCCGACCGACCACCCGACCGACCGTCCGCTGATTCCTATATACCCCCTTCAAACTTCGTTTGGCGGGGGTATAATTATCATAATTAATCAAAATAAAATAAAAGAAGTCTATTTTGGAAAATTTAAAAACATGATCTTGTAGATTACATTGCACACTACCATTGTGCAAAGTTCCGCGGCGATCGCGCGATCCACGGCCGAGATCTTAGGGGGGGCCCTTGAGGCCCCCCCCCCCCCCCCCCCCCAGTCTTTCGAGCTACCAAAATAGCCCAGTCTTTTTAGGGTTAAGTGTCTCCCTTACATCCACTGCCATGATGCGAATATTCATAACCACACTGAAATCTTCTTTCCTATTACACAAATCACATACAAAGATGGACTTTGATATACATGTTTAACTGTAATGTTACATTCTACTTCAATCCAAATCTCTTGTCGGCTAGACTGCGCGCTGTGATGGCCCATAAAGAAAATGATAAATGTATTATGCTGACCTTCTTCACTCTCTTTGATGTACTAGAGATAAACAATGAAGGCTTCTAAGACGATCTCCCCCTATAAATACATAAAGAAAGTCATTCTAACAGTCCTCTTAGCATATCTCGTAAAGATATCTTTGATGCTCTGAAATCAGATAATAAACCGACAGTCTGACCTGTAAAAGTGAGGGTATCAAAATAACCACAATCATCTCTCACCGATTTCTGCTTCACCAACACCTTCTTCCGCTTCGGTGTGATGGTGGTCTCGTTTTCTGCCACGGCCGGCAGACAGGCCTTCACGCTCGTCACCTCTTCCGCCTTCTGGTCCCCATGAATTTCCTGCCACGTCGGTATTCTCTCCACCCCCTCCTTGATGATTTCATGGATGTAGTACAACAGGACCTCTTTGCCCTGGATTGGTACACAAAGAAAGGAGAGGATACTGGTAGATAAATATGAATGTTTTTATGTATGCCTTTGCTGTGCTTGATGGAAATCACTATTTTCATAATGAAATCTGAAATGCATTTCCTCCTGAAATTGAAAAACCTTTCAAGGAAGGAGTTTCGTGTGATATCATTTTGCAATTACTTTTGAAATTGCAGAAATCTGTCAAAGATACTGTCATATACTGCACATTTGGCTTGATCATGAGTGTCTTTCACAACTGTAAAGAGTTTGCAGGTATGAGAAATTGCGGGTGAACATGAAATGCGCCACTTTTCTTTGTGACATATGTACCCAAAAATGGGGGAAGCATGGGATTATATTTCACACAGAGATATGAATGTGGACATGGTCTGACATTATGGCACCCTGCATAGTACAGTGTGTAAGACTTTAATTTTATCAAACTGGAATTTAAAAAACAAAAGGTAACTACAAAGGACATTTGTCCTACGCTTTGCCAATAGATACAGCGATTGGCAGGTTCTCTACACTTGAAGACGATAGTTGCATCACACAGCCAGTTTGAAGCAATCTGGTGATTCATACACTCATTGATCTGTAATGCAGGGCATACATTGTACAACTGTACCCTCTGGTTTAAGCACAAGTTTTGTATATGAACTATTACTCTACCCTAGTGTGTGCAGAACAAAGGTGATCTACATGTACAAGGTCTCAAAAACTTTCTGCTGAAATGCTAAAAACCTCACCTGCCTGTCATGGAAATTCAGCTCAGTTTGTGGATACAATATTTAAGCTCAAACTAGGTCACTGTTTTCATACTCATGATGGCAGGTATGATGGACTGATATACCCACTCAATGACATTTTCCAAAGTTCTGCTACAAAGCGCTATCACGTAGCACTGTACCCTTGGGAAGAGAATGAGAGACTGGATGTGCAGTCTCATACATTGTGCATGTTACCTGAAGCAGCACAGATATAGAACAAGAGGTGTCTGTTAAGAGTGTGAAGAAATGTTCAGGGAGATGGATAATGACACTTTCACACAAGGATGGGAGAGAGAAAACTCCTCCACCAAAACTCAATCATCCAGAGTTTCGGGGGGGGGGGGGGGGGGGGGGGGGAGGAGATGTGTGACAACCTGCTCTATGATCCAGGAGAGCAGCAGCTTCATGGAGTCGCTGGATTTAAGAGGGAATCGGTGGAGACGGGGCGGCTTTACACGCAGGTGGGACAACAAAGGCCTGGATGGAGATGACGTCAAGGGGTGGCAATAGGATGCAGTATGAAACTGGGTGGATGAGGTGGAGGAGGAGGAGGAGGAGGAGAAAGGGTGGAAGAAGAAGAGTCAGGAAGATGGAGTTGGAGATGGGGAAAAGCGTGAAAATAAACCATGACAAATAAAACTTGCAATAAAAATACCATGTCCATTTGACCACTACAGGGTAAGGAACGAAAAGACATTTCATTATCACCTGAGGGATGGGACTGTAATGTACAATCACAGGTTGTAGATAACATTTGAAATAGTATATTGCCCAGGTGACTTTCTTCAAGTTGGGGTAGACTGGGTCTGTTTGGGCATACATGTAGCATCAGCTTCTTGACTCCAAAAGAGCATTAACTCTGAACAAGTCTTTTTAATAATGATGGACCTCTTTACGCAAGGAAAAAGTTTGGGCTAAGTGCAGTACTTCATCAGGCAGATGACCACATCTTCCCAGAGAACTCGCAGAGGGAGGGCAGTAAAGTATGATGACAAATGCTGCAAAGGAGACCACCCTGTCCACGTCATGTAACATTGTTTCTTCACTATTCCCCTGGGGGGGGGGGGGGGGGTGAAAATCCAAGCACGACATGGACTATACAACGTGGTATTAAGTTGTTTTTGTTTTGCTTTTCTTTCTTTTTTTTGAGAGAAAGAAGAGGTGAGGGGGGGGGGGGGACTGGGATAACAGCCAGTGGTTTGGATCTCATATGACGAGGAGAAAATATTGTCAGATGAGAGATGATGAAAGCGTGAGAGAATCCCAAGGAAGCGAGAAGCGAGCGAGGGTATAACAAGGTCGGTGGACGGCGCCGAACCATTAGAGGATGAGCAAAGCCCCGGCTCGTCCAGCGAGCCGTCAATACTCGCGCTCCCAAAATAGGCTGCTAGTCAACACGGGGCCGCCTGGGCAAATTTGCCCTTACTACAGGCACATCTGGTGTAATGAGGTTGTGAGTCCGAAGAGGGATTTCAGAGAGTCACCAACTCGACACTTTGCCAGAATGCGATCAACCTGCCGCATACAAACTGTACAATAGAGTACGATCATTGGATGTTCCACTGCTGGGAACATGTTTCTTGCTTTGGAGGTAGAGAGTGGAACAAAAACTCTCATATGGCAACCCTCACTTGCAAAAACTGTACTTATAGTATACATCCATCATATGTTTGGGGAAAAAAGTCAATTGTCCCCCTTCCCATGTCTTTTTCCTTTTTTTTTTCATCTTCTATAGGGTGACATTTTGTCAAATTTGCTACACTGTACAAAGTTGTATGCCTCATCTAGTGAAAACACATTTGAGTCCTTTTGAAATTGTAAAAAATTTACATTTGTATCCGCCGAAATACAATTCCAAGCTGCCAGTCTTCTTTGGCACAACAATGTAATTTCGTGCCCATTTATTCACAGTCATGAATAAACTGAAATGGTGTAACGAGGCCTGTCATGTTTTAATGCACGGTATGATAGAAAACACGGCTTGTCATTACTGAAGCATGAAATTCATTAGTTCTGAACGCCAATAAATTTTCCACAGATCGTTGGTGACTTACGATCACTTTACAGAAACATCATGTTTACGGACTGTGTTCATGACATGCAGTATTATGTATTTTCCATGACAGTAAAGCACTGTGCAATTGAAGGACGTGAGCTCTTTCCACGTTTGCATAGTATATAAGACGATATTAAAATGTCAAACAAAAACACAAACAACTATGAAAAGCAACACTTGCAATCAAACAGCAAGAAGTGTGTGAAATTCATCATATTGCATCTATAAAAAAAAAATCAAAAATACATGAAACTCAAATTCTTTAAAGGTTCTACATGTTTCAAAAAAGAATTTTTATCTGCAGAATGAGCCAGGAAAGTCAGGGCAAATTTATTACCGTTTACAGCAGTCATCCCAGAAGAACACCTATTACATTGTATCCCTAGGTACAATGTAACTTCACTTCAGATCATGATGGCATTATAGTGTACCGTAGTACATGGGAATAACACATGGCATCACTGCATAATCTAAATGGCACAACATTGTGTATATTTCCAATTTGAGGACTGCACAGCAAAAAAAAACCAAACAAATCAATTTCACTCCGCGGCCCTTTACAAACGAGCGCAGCGTGCAGTGTGCACGAGCGAGACACGTAAATTATGGCAGTACTGGGGCTTAGATGTGCGCGTGGACGGGCCTTCGGAGATTAAGTTACCTTTCCAATTAGTAGTTCTGCCCGAGGCCTGTGTAGAAAAACGGTGAATGCAGCCTTGAGTGTAAATTGTGTATTCAAATTCCATGGCACAGCATGCCTGATCACAACAAGACAACACTGATTGTTTTACATCTAAATGTGATAAATTTGATTAATTTCATTCATTTATTAGAATTTCAACATACATGCTGTTCAGTATCTGATGACTTTTCCTCTCCTTGTAGTACATGTATACTCAGTATCTAACCCTGTGTACTGTATCAGCCCTGCCAATGAGAAATTTACAGTTATTTAAAGGCAAAGTTTCTCAAACATACAATGTACACTGTAGTTGCTTTTATAGTTTATGCAGTAAAGAGATTGGTGAAACGCTCAGCATTCAACTGAATGACAGAATGTGGAATTTTCATAAAAATGAAAGATTTATGAAATTCCTTTGATATTTTCTGTACAACCTCTACTATCGTGACAGTTCCCATCTAGAAATTCATGTGTAGTGGCTCATGGAATTTTAAAATTTGTGATGTCATCTTTCACACTCAAAAGACTTTCACGGAAATACACGGTGTTGTATGATAATGAGCTTTTGAATCACTTGGCCGAGGTTGGAAGGACTGGACATTTTTAAACAGATAATAAAGTGGATGGACATCCGTGACTGAACGAAAAAACAACAACTAAACACAAAGCAGAGTAAATTGCATCCAACAGCCTTGATGGAGGGGAATAAAATATTGACAGTTTAAAGAAGAAACCAATCAATACTGGCATGCGCTTGTCCCCAGCCTCACACGGCCACCGACACACATGACTGCACGCTGATTTCCTGTTGCCGGGATGGCGCAGCTAAGGATCGCGGAAATTAGAGCAAGGATGGCAAACGCGGTCGCGTCGATTTCACAAGTCGTTTTCTCCGTCACCTCATCTCCGCCACTTTCGCATCTGAACACTCTCACGCACCAACAAACAATCCCACACAGACCGTATTCAAATGCACCTCGACCCAAACCTCCCGAGAGTCTGCTTTTCATTACGCCATTGTTGTATGCCGCCTCTTGTGTCCCGGAAGAACGCATTTCATCGCGTTCCCCGGGTTGTCATCGCTTTCCATCACAGTTACTCATCCCATCGAGATTAGAAAAATTAATAATTTTGACTATCTATCCCATCTTCATCTTATCCCTCATGTACACCTTATCCCTCACGTACACCTTATCCCTCATGATCAAACTACATACATGTATACCAGTACTCTAAGTTTTTTCCCACACACATTGTAAATGATCATCTACCAGTCACTGGCTGCTGCTGGTGTAAAATCTTATATTCTTCTGGATTGTGATAAAACAATTTTAATCTTACTCTTTCTTCCTAAATTCTTACAAAGAAAAAGTGTGGAATTATTATAATTGTGATTAATTAACTTAAAACAATTCTCCAGGACTCTGATCAAACTATTTTAATCTCATTCTTCTTATTCTTATAAAGAAAAAGCGTGGAATGAATATAATTGTAATAAACTAATTCAAAATAATTCTTCTGGATTAAGATCACCATATTAATCTTATTCTTTCTTGTTCTGTAAAGAAAAGGTGTAGAATGAATATACAATACACTTGTAATTGTAAGAAAAAGGGATTCACATGACTTTCACAGACATCTGATGCATACATGTATACTTGTACAATTGTAGGTGATTAAAACAACTGAGATTATATAAAACTTGTTACCTATGTAAAATGTATTTACAGATTGAAACAAATACATGTATACATGTTATGATCAAACTTCAATTTCTATCAATGTCGCTTTCTTATTTTTGAGATTCGAGCAAACTGAAGTCATACGCCTGTTTTCATAATACTAAAGCTCATCGGTCATCATGCAATCGAGCAACTAAACACCTGCCCTACTCGGCAGACCCAGTTTAGATGACCTCTCGCAGAAAACCCTGTACGAGAGTGGATTCTGACTATTACGGCGGCACCATTATCTCTCGGCGATATATTGCATGTTCCCTTTGACTGGACCTCACAGGCATTTACAACCTTGCCTGTCCCTGCTTCCTTTTCAATTTGTCTATTATCGAGATCTGTGGAGCCCAGCCAGGCAGAGTAAGTGACCTTTCTGCATCTCGAGAGCCATGCACTGGGACCACAATATAGAAAAGCCAATTTTTTTCACGACAAAATGTCCAGATGCCATTCAGTGAAGATGACTCTAGTTTTCACATGATTTCACAAACTGGAAACTAGGTATATCTGTGAAAAAACATGTCATTGGGAAAAAAAAGAAAGAAAAGATGATCGAATGCAAACAACACAGCGCAAAGCTGCAAGGGCACGCACAATGTGCAAACTGTACAAGGCTCATGGTCGATGCAATCTTTTACAAGATGTTGTTCAAAGTGAACAACATCTAAGATTTACTTTTAGGTACAGCAACAAAATTTCGTACGAATATGAAACTTGTGTAATGTAGCAGCTCTTCAGCCCTGCCAATTGAGCATCATATTATGTAATATTCCACACAATCAAAGAGGAACTTCCTCCTAGATTTAAACATACAGTACATTACACTGCTACGTACACCCAAAAGAAATCCTCAAGAGCTTGCTTGAAAGTGCAAGCGTATCGTACAAATTAGCCTAAAAAGTCAGAAGCAGAGATCTCAAACACAGAAAAATTAAAGAAGAAAAGCAGTTCTGACGCAGGAAAAAGTTGAAGAACTGCTTACTCTATGCACTTTATTTTTCTACCTTTACCTGGACCGATGATATGAGTCAAAGAAAAACTAGAAATGTCGCTATGGCGACTGGTATGCCTCCGCCATAATGCATGATTCTCCTAATAGGTCTATAGTACATGTGGACAATGTGTGATTACATTTTCACAAAATTGGCAAAATATCAAAATGACATGTTTGTCACAAATGTATCAAATGTTCACCTTCCTTGACCTATGTTTAATTGGATGAATAGGAGAGCATGTATTTGGGGATTTAAGAACTTTAACTTCGACTTTGACCCTTTCATAAGTTTACGCACTTGAGTAATTGTCAAGGTATGGAGAAAAAGTGCAATTTCTGTATTGAACAGTAAATAGTTATCATTTTCATCTGGCCTTTGATTCATAAGAGAATCAATGTCTAGCAGAACATACATAAATATGTACTAAGTTTAAAGATAACTTGAGCCACTTCTGAGATATGGAGAAAGAAGTTCAGCACTTTCACTTGATCTTTGACCTTTTGACCTTTGGACCTTCTCGGCAAAAAAAAATAAAAAATCACAGAGAATCTCTAGTGGGTTATACATGCATACATCAAGTTTTAAAAAAATAATCCTGCTGGCATTGCATAAATATAAGGAATATAGTAAAATTTTGAAGTATTGCCCTTGACCTTTGACCCCTGACCTTTGACCACATGAACCCCAAATTCCCTAGATAACCACTGCCAGTCAGTACATGCATACATACTTTGTTCCACAAAGATACCTTGAACAATTTCCAAGATACAGAGAAAGAAGTAAAATTGTAACATTTTACTCGACCTTTTGACCTTTGACCTTTTGACCTCATGACCCAAACTTTCACCAGAGAATCTTAATTGGGTAATACATGTATACACTAAATTTCAAGAAAATATCTTCAGGTATTGCATAGATATGGAGGAAATAGTGATATTTTACGCATTTGACCTGGACCTTTTGACCTTTGACCTTGAGCATGTGCACCCAAAAGTTGATAGGCACAACTTCACCCCCTGATACACATACATGCCAAGTTTCATTAGGATACCTCAAAAGGTTATAATAGTTTCCCTGTCCACAAAATTCATTACTGACGGACGGACGGACGGACGGACAACCCGAAAACATAATGCCTCTGGCACCACTTCGTGGCGGAGGCATAAAAAATGACCACTTAAGAGCAGCCGTGATAATGAGTAGTGAAGACAGGGTTAAATTTAGTAATATTATAAAACGAATATTGTAAATGTGGAAATTTCCGCATGAGTAAAGTTTTGCTTTCGGCTTGGTAGATGAAGTTTACATGTTTTTATTTCTATGTGATAAAAATATAAGGAAGCATTACATGCACATAACGGCTTATAAATGTAAAACAGCAAGCCAAAAAAAAAAAATGAGTGTTTCTACTTTCGTACTAGTTCCATGTCATGCAAAATCCGCAAAAATTTCCACACAGCAAAAAATTTTCACTTTTACAATATTCATATAGTGCAGGGTACGGTACTTGAAAAGTAACTTGAGTACACTCTGTAAGTGTCTATTTTGACACAAATGTACAGTAGGTATTTAAACATAACTGCGAGAGGAAAGAATCCCCTATCAATCAAGCACAAATGATACCCTAAAACTGGTGAAAGTCTCTTTCTTCCTGCTTGTCATTTAAAGTAGACGCTACAATATGAATGGCTTCCACTCTCAATGAAGTTGCCCCCCCCCCCCCCAACAAGGAAAAGCTTCACAACCCCGGTTTAGTATCAATACGGAAGTGGCACATGATGGATTTACCGAAGCACGAGATAAACTTCAGAACCGACATTACTAGTAGCCTCAGGAATTGCACTCTTCATCAGAATCTTGTTGTAATTTTTTTGTAAGCCTATCTACACCAATTTTTATTTTCCCCCCTTCTGGAACTCGAGGCAGTACAGTTGTACATGTAATTCTGTAATTTGAACCATGCAAGTTTGTAAGTCAGCTGTCGCCATGGCGATGTAGGATTGGGGGAGGGGCGTGGCGTGGCACATGGCTGAGTCAGCCACCATGTGGAAAGGGACTCAGTTGCCGTGGCTCGGTGTTTTATGCTTTAATTGTGTACCCTCACTGTATATATGGGTACTTTCTGACACGAATGCACAGTGGTACAGTTGTACTCACACTCTAAACTTGGCAATACACAAAGTTTGTATCATATGCGCTCACATTTGCAATGCATTATTTGGTGTGGGGGGGGGGGGGGTTTGTAATCAGGTACACATGTGACTTTCATGATACTGTATTTCAATGCCCAAATTGTAGAAATAAAATATAGTTTAGGAAATCTACCCCCTCCCACAAATCAAAAGTTTTTAGTTTTTGTTCCCATTCATTGTCACCCCCCCCCACACACACACAAATGTACCCTTGAAAAATTGATATTAGTAGAGCAGATAAGCCCTCAAAATCATGTGAATTGTGCAAAATTTGACTAAAGCATGAAACTTTCACCAGTGTTAGTACATACCATAAGATTTATTTTAAGATCGGGAGGTAAGTCTGATTTGACCTCTGATGACCTCCAGAGGTCAATGTACTTTAGATATCAGAAAATCGATGTTTTTAGACATTTGCGAATGATATATGTGGTTATGTTGCACTAAACATGCATTTATACCACAGAGAAATCATTTCCAGATTCAACAGAGCACTGACAGGTTTTTACCTTTGACCTCTGATGACCTCCAGAGGTCAATGAACTTTAAATATCAAAATATCGATGTTTTTAGACATTTGTGAATGATATATGTGGTTATGATTCACTAAACATGCATCTATACTTCAGGGAAACCATTTTCTGATTCCACAGAGCATTGACAGGTTTCTACCTTTGACCTCTGATGACCTTGAGAGGTCAATGACCTCAGAATATCAGAATACTGAAGTATGACATCATTGGTGTCAAACATGGTAAAGATGTACAAAACAAGCATATCTGTGTACAATGACATCGTCTTCATATTCCAAGGCACACAGACAAGTTTCTGCCTTTGACCTCTGATGATCTCGAGAGGTCAATGACCTCAAAATATGAGAATAGTTTGGCATCATCAATGGTAAACATGATGATGTTCTAGAGAGCACTCGTAGGCCCTGCTTATTAACGAGCCATTACCGTTCACCTATGAAAATCACACAAGGTCAAATACCTCGAATGAAATGTGAGGATGTTAATATTGATATTGCGATAGTTAATAGTTAATAATTGTTTATAATGTAGGGCTTTACAAACCATGCATTTCTGTTACCAAAAAAGTGGCTACTCATTCCGCAGAACTTTTCAGGTAATTATCTAAGTCAGGTATGTGCACAGAGCAAGGGGTGTCGATCTGTTTTCACGTGGGGGGGGGGGCTTGGAAAATATGTAAAAGCATAAGTTCATGGTGCAAAGGAATGAAGCGGAGGGGAAGGGGAGGATGTGGGTGGGGGATTGGATTTTTGCAGGTTTAGACCTGAAATCAGTGATTCAGTGTAGCTCTTGTTTAATGTGTGCGTCATCACTTATACGGAAGTTGATGGGGTGTGGGCGCATCTCACCTACCCTCCTCCCAAAGACGAAGTTTTTTTTTTTTTTTTTTTTTTTAAGAATCTGATGCATACGTTTTGGGGAATATTTAGAAAATTATGGATCACCAAGGTGTACCAAGTCTATATGGATGGGAACCCAGCAAGCGCAGTGTTGGCGAGGGTAGGGTATTCCACTCCCATTCGAGAGAGCTCTTGTATTTTGAGAAATGAGATTCAACGACCTGGCACACAGGCACTTTTGAAGGAATACCTCGAAATTTGTATCAAAAAGGTGTAGTAAATCAGCCATCTATGGAGGGAGACCAATCGACAGAAGGATGTGGGTGGAGGTATCCCCCTCCCACATTATGGAGCTTTTGCATTCTTTTGTTTGCAATTCAATGATCTCGTGCCACTCTTGGTGTTGAACTACCATTTTGAAAAAAAAAGTCCATACCCAAATGTGTAGCCATAATCAATGCATGGAGGAGAGGTTGATACAGCGAGAGGAGGGTATGAAAGGGGCTGTCCCCCAATCCTTCCCATGCGAGGGAGCCTTTGCAGTAAGAATAGAAATGTAAAAAAAAAAAATTAGTATACTCATTTATGATGGAATATTTGGGAAATTATCAGTAAAAGGAGTGTACCAAATCTAAGGGTAGAAACCGAGGAGGGATTGTTAATTGAAAGATACACTACCCCCTCCAACAAGAGGGATTTTCTTTGATATGTCGGAACTGAAATTAAAGCTCTAGTTCATACTTTGTGATGATATAGAACAAAAATGGGACAAAAGCACTGAGCGTATATGGAAGGGGACATAACGAAAGATAGTGTGGGGGAGGGGGTATAAATGCAAAGGAGATTCTGCCTTTTAATCTGGTGCATACTATAGCTGAAATGTTCAGTGACAATTCATTTTCTGTCAAAAAAAGTGAAGAAAAAAAATCTCCATCTCAGGAAATACTTGGAGGCAAAGTTTTATGTCCCCACCATTCCCCCTCCCATATTTTCTCGGGAGGCGGGGCAAATGCCTCTTGCCCTCCAAAATGAACAATCGTGCATATATAGGGAAGCCTTTTCATCTTTGGAATTCAAATAAAAATATCTCTTAAAAACATTTTTCATAGAATAAGGGAAATTATCATTCCCCAAAGTATGTTATACCTGTGGAAGGAACCAAGCAGGGGGAAGGAGTCTATCGAAAGGAGATATCCCCTCTCACAGAAGGGAGATTTTGCATTTCAGAATTAAATTTTAACAATCCGATGCACACTTAAAGTGAAAAACTTGGGCAGTTTTCTGTCTAAAAAGCAAAAAGCAAAAAACAACAACAAAAACTAACAACAACAAAACATAGATCATTATCTCATAATTTAATGGGGTGGGGGTCAACTATCCCTGCCACCACCCCACCCCTCCTCCAAACTGATGCCCCGGTATGTGCATGTGTTTTATTCCACTTGTTGAAAAGAAGAGAGAGTTTTAAGAAACAATATTGTTCAGTGGTCGCTATCCCAGTCAAGTAAATTGTTTATCAATAAGGTGATTTCCTTCACCTGTATACCTTAAGATGATGTAGGCCTGGTATTTGCCTTGCACGTTATTACATCTATTTCTTTTTTAGTATTCTCGTTTATATTTTGATGTGAAAGTTGTTTACTTTGCCAAGATATTATTTGTACATAGAAAAAATAATCCAAGACTGAAAATGAAACTGATACAATATCTAATGATTGACATGATGCACATATTGTGTATTTCTACAGCAATAAAAGTGAGCAATTCAAAAGGCGTGTACTCATTTCACATGAACATTAGCGATGATCCTCTGACCTCTGAAGGATATTGAAAGATATGCATCAAAATGTAAGAATATTGATGTCTGGTCTCATTGGTTTGTAATGGCCAGCTGCTTATGAAATAATAATTATATTTAAAAAAATGCATTTTGTGTGTGTGTGTGTGTGTGTGTGTGTGTGTGTGTGTCCAAAATTGTATGCAGAGTATTCCACACACAGTTCAATTTTGACTTCCATCTAGGACAATGAGCGGTTACTATTTTCTCAACTACACTGTAATATCAAAATCTATTGAAAAAACACGGTGGCGGCTGGGTCTAACACATTATCATTCCTTTTCATTGGAGATCCATGCGGGATGGTCAAAACAAACATAAAAAACAAATATCTCAGACCTAATTGTTATAACAAAGCATCATATCCTCATATACCCAACCCAACCCTATATGCCCAGACAATGTAAACCACCCCATGGACTTACTTGGAGCTTTAGAATATCCTTTGTCAACAGAGAGAGACATCCAAACCTTTGCAGTGCCGACTAAGATCTGCCATGGAACTGATTGGTATTGGCTCTGCATCATTGACAGCAGATCTCGTTTTCTATTCTCCTTCTTCTTCTTCTTCTTCTTCTTCATTATACTGTGTAATCTTGTGATATTCTGCCATGCAGCCTTTTCTTAATTGGTTAAAGAAGGTATCCAAAGAGCTATATGAAGCAAAAAACAACAAACAAATGCAAAAACAAACAGAGAGACATATGTATCTTTAATAACAGAGCTGAATATTGAGTATCTATCTCCTGAAGTGTTTCAAAGAGATACAAGAGACAGTGGCCGAGAGTAGCCGCCACCTTTTTTCGGAGTAGGCCTACTTTGTGTTCTTGCAAATGATGCCTGACATTTTTGGTCATTTGCCCTTTTTGAAGAATGCAGCAATAGAGCCACAACTTCCTGCGGAGTGGATATTGTGGGGTTCTTGATGCAGAACATCATCGCTGAATTTGCCTGTGCTGTACGTTCTTACAGGGATTGCCATTGTAGTTTTGTTTTGTTTTGTTTTGTTTTGTTTTTCAAGTGTGGCTGTAACAGTGCTTGTTTTGCATATGATGGTCATTGCAGCTAAAGAGTGCGTATCTTCTCTGGATCATTCCAAACTTCATGATGTTTCACCTGGGTGAATGGATCCCAGATGATGCATGCATATTCCAGGACAGTCCTGAGCGGCATGGAGTAGCAAAACACCTGAACTTTATGATACTCGTATCTTCGTCTGGAGAGAGTCTTTGGTTGAAGTATAACCTTTTTAAGCTGCTGTGGCGATTTGATTCCAGCTGAGCCTCCTATTGGAACTCCAAAATATTTTGCACAATCCGCTTTCTCCATGGTTTGCCATGAAGGCTTATCTATTCCCTGGGTAGGTCTCGGATGGCAATAGCTAGTTGCAATACACAGGATTGCTTCATGTGGAATGCATGTTGGGCCTCACAGTATGTCGAAGTTTTCAAGATGGTCCATGATGTCGCAGCTGTGGACTGTATACTCCAGGACCATGAGTCATTCATCGCAGTCATACTGTAACAACCCACCAGCTTTACACTGGCCAATACAGGCCCACCAGCTGGAAACTATGCAAATATTGCCCATGAGCTTGACACTTAGGCAAACCAGTCCAATATTGAGTCCGACAAATGGGGGAAAAAATCTATGAGACTTACACTGAATAGATTAAACACTCTGTATATCAGTCTCGTGGGCCTTGTTTTCCTCGAGTGTCGAGATAATGGCCATATTTGCCTATATTTGCTAGTCTTCATAACTAACCCAAACATAACAGTTATATTTGAGGTCACTGCCATCACTCAAGAAACTTAAGCTTTATTTCTGAAGTAATTGACCTCTCACATTTCAGAGACCTGTTACTATAAACCAATGCTCTGTGGAATATGCATACATACTTTGATCAAAACGTCAATGCGTGATTTGTACATTATTAAGCATTTACGATTACACCAATGAAGCCAAACATCAATACAGGTAAGCCTACACATGTGACCTTAGTGACCTCTCATTGTCCTGAGAGGTCAAAGTTGGATATAATGCACAGGCTAATGACCAATGTTCCATGGAATGACAAGATTCTTCTATTATAGCATAAATGATTGTACATCGGGTATTACAAAGTTGACCATTGACTATCGATAGAATATCAATATTCTGATATTTTGAGGTCATTGACCTGTCACCTTCCTCAGAGGTCAAAGGTAGAGACACGTGAGTAATTTCTCTTGCTCTGTGGAATAGGAAAACAATTCAATTGTAATACAAATGAATATAACATCTAAATCATGTTTGTCATCAACCAATTGCACCAAATATCAATGTTCTGACATTTTGAGGTCATTGGCCTCATCATAGGTCATCTGAGGTCATCAGAGGTCAAAGGTAGAAATCTGACTCGAAAGGCTCAGTGGAACATTGAGGCAATTCCTCTTACAAAAATTAGTTTTTAGTACATAATTATCGTGTTTCAGTTATGAGTGATGCGTTAAAATATCAATTTTCTGACATTTTGAGGTCATTGACCTCTGGAGGTCATCAGAGGTCAAAGATAGAAACCTGTCAGGGCTCTGTGGAATATAAAGACAATTTCACTGTGACAAAAATTAAGTTTTAGTACATCATTACTGTGTTTTATCATTAACCAATGATGCAAAATATAAATTTTCTGACATTTTGAGGTCATTGACCTCTGGAGGTCATCAGAGGTCACAGGTAGAAACCTGTCAGGGCTCTGTGGAACATAAAGACAATTTCACTGTGACAAAAATTAAGTTTTAGTACATCATTACTGTGTTTATCATTAACCAATGACGCAAAATATCAATTTTCTTAGATTTTGAGGTCATTGACCTCTAGAGGTCATCAGAGGTCAATTCAGACTTACCTCCCGATCTTAAAATTAATCTTATAGCATGTACTAACAATGGTGAAAGTTTCATGCTTTAGTCAAATTTTGCACAATTCTTCGGCTTATCTGCTCTACTATATGAAGGCATGCTTTAATATAAAACTGTGACTTTTCTTAAATCAGTCATTGGAAATCAGAGTTTCAGATACATTCTTCTAGATTACATACATTTATACCATAGTACATCAACATAATTTCAGCTTTAATACAACCTTCAGCAAAGGATTGGAGTTAATCATGTTTCCTGAACTTTGTGCATTTCAATATACAACACTGTCACTCACTTTCAACAATTGTAAAATGGGTTTCTTCAAAACTAGTCTACATTGTCATCACCAAAACTAATTCACTGAGGGATGACGGAGGCAATGATCACCCCTCGGGAAAGCTACATGTATGGCACAATGCATTCTGAAAAAGTAGTATAGGGCATGATGTGATACAGTACTGTACTTTGATTTGATGAAACCACACAACTTGCTATGACCGTGCAGCAGTTGACTGAAGGCATTCAACAAAGTTGTCCTTAAGGGCATTGCACATAAACAAGGCGGTTGTTTCAATAGTTCAGTGAATACATTGTTCATTTTGTTGTAATCATTGAAGCGCTTTGAGTCTATTTCAAAAGGGTGCAAAATAAATATTGGTTATTATAAAATGTTGTCAATAACACACCTAGCAATAAAAGAAGACATGAAAAAGAGACACTCTGGCATCCTGAGAACAGGTCGAGAGTAAGCCCGAAAACAAAAATTCGTTCTTCTTCGAAACCACTTGTCTGTGAGCCCCAGAGACATAAAGCCATGTCCAATCGCTATCTGGGTGAGCGGATTCCACTTCAAGTTCAATCAAACTGGGGTGATTAACGTAATGGCATACCCGCTGAGCAGAGAGTGGTAGTACCAGCCAATACTTTCACTGAGCTTCCTTGTGACATGTTAATTAACCAAGGAAATGGCAAGCAGCTATCAATAAACCTACAGTGAACATTCTTCCATTGAATGTACACTGCATCTTAAATAACTGGAGCAAGAACTTGACAAATTTGAATCCTCTAAAAAAAGAAAGAATAAAGAACAAAACACACACAAGATGTTGACTGATATGTCCAGTTTATTCAGAACACAGCTTAACCCACTGAGGATGGACTGATTTTGCTACAACGTGCATTTCCCATAGACACCTGCCCGAGTATGCTCAGGACTCGTCCTCAACGGGTTAAGGGCTAGCCCATTTATTTACTTCTTTTCTTCTTCTTTTTTAAAATCATTCTTCACGACTCAGATATAAAAATCCAAACAAACAAGCAAGCAAATGCTGTTTAATCCCACATACATTGGGAATTCTGCATAGACTCAGCTTGGGATGAAAAAGCAGTAGAGAAATGAAACAAAGAAAGACAAGATAGATTTCGGGAATGCAAAAAATAGAAATCTGTAGGATTAAAAGAAAAAAAAAGCAAACAGAAATATGCCAATGCGAGGTTCCTTCCAAGAATCATTCCACTGGATTTGATCTCCGGGATTAACTAGTACCTCAGATGGTGCACGCAAGAGCAAGCAAGGTACACTGTATGCTTCTATTAAAACCACCCAGGGATATACTCTGGCAGTGAGAATGCATAATTATTTACAGAGATCACGTCACAAATGGTCCTAAATAAAAAATACAATATGTACACACATAATAAAAACCTTGACCTCCACTTCTCATACACAGGACCATCTGTCACATTGCTGCTCTCTATTTGCAATGTATGTATTAAATAAAAAGACTGAGTAAACTCACAAGAGAAGGCTGCACTGGTGCAGAGAAGCATGTAAAAACGAGCAAAGCGTCATGTTTGACTTGTGAATGCAGTCTTCCCGTCATCAAAAAAGATTGATTGCACAGTTTGTTTTATCATTGAAACACGGGAAAGAGGTACACAAATATCTGACCTGATTTGCATCCCAACCTACTAAAATGGATCAGATGATTACGATTTCTGCTCTAACCCTATTTTCACAGAGGCCTATGAACATATAAATCAAGGACCTCTTGGAATGAGAGAAAAGTCTGACAAAAGCAAGATTTTGAGTCATGAAAAATGATATTGTGCACCTTCTTGCCAAGCCCTTGTTTACTTGTTTGCATTAATACCTGAAATTTGAAGTTACTGTAGTTTACCATTGGGAGCAGTGATTTAAAAAATGTTCGAGTTGTCACATTTGATGCATATGTGTAGGTCAGTTGTATCACAAAACATAAAAGTTTTGCAATAAAGCCTAAAATATAAGGAGATATCACTACTTTTCTCAACAAACCATAACTGTAGATGGTTTATTCAAGAAACAATGTTATTACAACTATTGTTCACATTTTGCTTATTTAACAATATTTTACATTGATTATACTGATGAAAACTTGTGACATTGATTGTTTCCAGTGCTAACTCACATTTTAGAACTATTCTGAAGCACTAAAGCTGGGTTTTGATTCATCTGCAAATGGTAAATAATGCCTTTAAAAGTGGTTGATATGAAAGGCAATGCCAAACATAGCTCTTTTAATATGCACATGCACAAACACAGACCTTCATTCATTTCAAGGGTACAGCCATCAATTGGTAGCAGTTTACTGCTCCCCTTAAAGATAAAAACAAAACCTGCTACTGTATTTGGCATAATCTGCACTAGCCTCTGTTGTGTGAAGATACATGTACAACTAACTTTACCTCTACTGAGTTAAGTTACTCATTGTACAAAGAAAATACTCCTCTCCCTTCCTTTCAACTTCCATCATTCCTCAGGTGTTCTAAAACAACGTATCCTTAAATGAGGAAATGCAATTGTCATGGATCTTTAATTTGTAGATGTCAATCAATGATCCTCACTGACAATTTGAAAACATGCATTGTGGGCTGCTAAATGAGTCGTGGTGGTGGGACTCACAAGGTAAGACTTTGCTTTGTTCTATCTTAAACAAAAAATATTACCACACGTAGGAATTACATCATAGTGAAATGCATGGTCATTGCTACATGTAATTTTCCTAGCTCCTGCATGATTGTCATGTATTAGTGTATAAGGGTGTTTTTTTTCTATTAGGGGCCTATTATCTTAATAACAATTTCCTACCAGCCTATCCCACTTTTAGTCAAGCAAGCATCCCCACATCCATCCCCTACATGTATATCCTATACAACTGTAGCTGTCTGTCTGTGAGTGTGTTTATCGCTGTTTGTCTGTGGGTGCATTT
Source organism: Diadema antillarum (assembly GCF_040938485.1). Lineage (NCBI taxonomy): Eukaryota > Metazoa > Echinodermata > Echinoidea > Diadematoida > Diadematidae > Diadema > Diadema antillarum. Next base: position 761,175 of record NW_027271815.1, on the reverse strand, counting down.
GATAAACACAAAGCTGTTTTGATTATGGGGTTAGAAATGGGTATTGAAACGTGCTCCAAACATGGGAAAGATGATAAACACAGCCTGTGTCTGTCTATCTGCCTGTCTGTCTGTCCCTCTGTCTTCCAATCAGTCACCTAGATCTCTCGTGAGCCACTGCGTGTTTTGGACCGCCATGAACGTTCTCCCCAATTAGGAGATGCGGGCATTTATTATGCAATTTTCCTCTTCATTTGTCGCAATTTCCCCCTTCTTCTTTCACCCATCCAATCCTGCCCTATTGTCGGGGGGGGGGGGGGGGGGGGGGGGGGGAGGGGACGGCAGCTGACGAAACGGCTGTCAGGTCACAGACGTCACTCTCTCAGCGTGACGCAGGTCGTCCCTGGCTGCATGAAATATGCATACAGATGAATAAATCAACTCATCTTATACGCTCAGTCATCCATGATCCCACGGCGTAGTGCATTCATGGATGCACACATACACACAGACAGATGCATGCACACATACACACCCACACACTCTTGATGACCTCAATGCAATATGTTTGTCAAAAGAAGAGTCCACTGATGAGATGGCAACTCTTAAATATTTCATGACTATACCTAGCAAGGTTACCCTGTTACATGTTTTTTTTTACCGCATAAGACAATAAAAGCCACAGGACAGGAATGATGCGGAGTGAAATGTGATGCATTTCATCCCTGCATGGGTTCTATATCGTTTTTGGAGAGCACTGCCTGAAAAGAATAAAAAAAGAGGAGGTTCATTCAATAATGAATCATGCACCTGCAAATGTGAAGGGAGAATGGGGGGGGGGGGGAGCTGGGACCCCGAGGAAGGTACTGATGACCTGAAGGACACTTGAAAAGCATTGCTTGGAAACTTCAGTCAGAACACTGTTTGAAGACTTCTGCAGAGAAAGAGGGGTTTACAGAGCATTTCCTTATATTTCTATTTTTTTATTCTCAAATTCTGTAGGGCCTACTGAAGCTGAGAGTTCATATACATTGTGTCTCCAGGGTTTTTTTTTCAGTTTATTGTCTCTTTTTCCACCTCTAAATATTAACCTTTTTTGGAATGCAACTTTTTAGGAATCTGACTTAATAATCTGTCTTCTTAGGTTTTTTTTTTATTCTTTTTACTATTGGTTTTATTTTGAATGTATGCTCTTGTTTGTTTTATCTTCTTCTTTTTTAAATTTTCATATAGTGTAAACCGTAATGTTCACATGCATTTTAATCTCACAAATTTAAGACAGCCAAGATTCGCAAAAGTAAAATGCACTTGAAAGTTCTTGTCTACACTACAGTATAATGTGTTGGATGCCAGTGGCGATTCACAAAAATTTCGTGCCACAAACAAGTGCGTCGGCTCCTATTTGCAAAAATTTGATGCCACAAATATTTCTTGCTTTACAGTATGCTCATATGTCATCTTTAGGAGAGTGAACAGAACATTGAGGTTTTTGCAAATTAATCGTTTTCTACTGTCACACTGCAATACTAATAAGATAAACAAATATCTGGTCAGTTAAGGTAATAACTTGAAAAGAGAAGTTTGAATAAATTCACTACATACTGAACATTTCATGTTTGAAATTCAATCAATTTGACATGCTATTTTTAAATGGGAAAACTATATCCTTTAAATAGTCAGCATTAAAATAGAAATTGTGTATTCCATGCATGTACACGACTTTGTAGTGCTTTTATAGTCATATACAGCCTTTCTGGAATATATTAAAAGTTTCTCCCCAACAACGTCATTCATCGTCCTAGGAATAGAACACTGCACACTTGAAAACTGATCTTGAAACTCAAAACAAGGAAATCATAGTTTGCTATCCGGGGAAACTACCGGTATTTAGAGTATTACAGTGTACTTACACTACGCGGAACTGACAGCTTCCTCCACTGGATTTAATGTTTACATGATGACTACAGTACCAACAAAATCCAAACAAAAACATGAGTCATATCACTCAAAACTATGTAATACCTGCACTGCCATCAGAAAAGAAATTCCACATTTTGGTGGATGACTACTATTAAATCAACATTCATATGATATTTCAGTGCTCAGTGAACAACCTTAAAGCACCACTAAAGTATTATGCATCTATGTGTAGAACTAGTATTGCAAAAGTGTAGACAGATTTTCTATCGCAGGGAGCAATTTTACTTCATGAATTTGAATGGAAAGCAAAATCTACCAAAAAAAAAACCCAGAGAATATGAACTGTTCACACTTCAGTTTAATACCATGAACATGGGACTGCTACACAAAAGGTATTTTGTACAGAAGAATCCAACATCCAATTTCAATCCACTGCCCATTGCTATGCAAAATACAGGAATTAAAGGACAAGTTCACCATAATATACAAATGGATTGAGAGAATGCAGCAATATACTATGAACAGAACACATCAGTGAAAGTTTGAGGAAAATCAGAAAATCTCTTCAACAGTTAGGAATTTCTGAAGAGTCAGTGCTGTCATCACTGCGTTCCAGAAGACTTCTACACCTTGTGATGTCACATACGTAGAGTGATACAAAGAAAATACAGGTACATGTAAAGAAATTCAACATATTTCCACTTTTCTTGCATAATCCTGGTATACTACTAAACTTGAGCACTTGATTTGCCTCTATCAGAAGGCAAGGGGAATAATATTATCCTTTTAATACTTAAGTAACAAGTCGAGGGAATGTGTACTATAAGAAAAAAAAAGACATTTTGTGAAATTCACTTTTTTTCCCCTTATATTGTTCCATGCATAAATCAGTAGTACCGCGTAGTCTTCTCATCCAGCAGTAACAGCAAAAAAACTTTTAAAATTCATAACTTTTGAACAGACTGTCCAATTTTCTTCAAATATCCACTGATATGTTCTACTGATATTGCTGCATTCACTTTAAAATCCACACACATATCAAGGTGACCTTGTCCTTCATGACAAGCAAAAAACTACACATGCCCCAGACATTGATTCAACCCAAGAAGTTTGATTTTCCAATTTCTATTCTAATCAATTTATCTATTTGTTTGGGTTATTGTTGTTGTTGTTGTTGTTGTTGTTTTTTCATTAAAAAAAAAAAAAAAATCCTCTCCCAGCGTAGCCATGTTTCACTTCCAGGGGACCAGCGAGATCTCTGTCAGTTGTTTTGTTCGGTTTTGTCTGTTCGTATGTTTGTTTTGTTTTTATTTATTTATTTATCTTTCATCATGGCAGTGTTTGTTGCATCCTGCCTGGAGGCAAAATGCATACATACAGCAGGAAACTGAAAAAACCCGACAGAGAGGCAGTCGTATACATGTTTTTGCATCGGGAAATTATGCCGCGTACTGTATGAAGTGCCTTGCTGAAGGCAACGACAGCCGAGACCATCGTGCATAGCAGATGCTGTCTTACAGTGCACCACCGCAGGCACCACACACTGCAACCCTGGATGTTTGGAACCGCCTGGATTTCAATATCATCCCAGCCACTTAAAGGCCACACTGCCCTCGTTTGGCAGTGCTCTCACTTACTTTTCTTTTCTTTGTGTCCAGAACAGTAACTACAAAGATGTACAATTAGACATTACATACAGTTTGGACATACTACATACGTAGAAGAATGCTATACAAAGCTTCCACTTTCCTTCAAGTGTTCAGTTACATACACTTTCACAAAGACAATCATCATACAAGTGCACATGAACAAACAACTAGCACAAAAAGGGGGAAAAAAGGACCTTTCCAATCTATAGCCCATGATTTCAACCGACAAAATTGTGGTGTGGTACAAAATGTATGTAAATGTGACAAACTGCAGTTGCCTGGTACTTCTACAAGGAGTTGTTGCAGTCCTACTGTAAATGTATATGTCTGTATCTATGCTGTTACTGTATACGCCGTTATTTTCGCGAGGGTTTAATTTTCGAGAATTTCGCGAATTGCAGTTGGATCGCGAATTTAACAACACGCGAAATTGTCTCCATGCGCTTTGTTGATAGAGCATTAACGTAAGTGTCGGCGTCGATTTGCGAAAACAACACCTCGCGAAAATGTCTATGACCTCGTCATTCGCGAAAATATCTGTACGCGAAAATAACGGCGTATACAGTATACTGTAAGGTCTACTACATGTACACTTGTAGATGTTGGAAAATTGTACACTGTATCATGAATTCATTTAGCTGGTCCCCACCAAGTGACAGCAGCAAATACATAATGTACATATTATATACAGTGTACATTAGCAAAAAAGTGCATAGAGTACCAGGTGTAAGAGAGACTCCAGAAACCAAATGATACACCTTTGCCATTAAGCACTCAACGATGCATACACTGTATGTAGTGAATGGCCGATCATGCATCGGCTCATGACAAGGCAGTCTCACTTGCTACATATCTTTGGAAAGATAACTGTGGTGTACATGTCACGTACTATTAAAGCCGGAAGCTAGGACCATTGATAAAATGAGTCATTCCAAAAAAACAAAACACATCAGAGCCATAGTCATGTCAAGTTTGTATGATCTGTACCATCTAAAAATATCTTATGTAATATGGCATTATATGAACACAATCCATATCACCCATTGAGAGTTTCACATACAATGTAGAATAAATAGAAACTCAGAGCTCTTTTGAACACGCCCTTTAAAAATATGATACCGTAGACAATATGCACACTTTGGACAGGAATCCGTATTTTCCCAATTGAAGGAAACTTTTCTTCCAAATGTGTACCATGGTACACCTTGCCCCAAACATGTATCGTAATCATACAACTTGCTGTACATATGATATGCTCTGTATCAAAATGTTGCAACCATAGAGTGAGATACAAATAATACTAAGTGCTGCAAATACAACTTTAATCTTTGATACTGGACACCCTTCTTTGCAGGACATTTCTTAGGTGATTCTGCGATCGACTCTTCTAATCTTTTGAGGTAGCTTAATTCTTTGTAAGCTCCTCTTCGACTGTATAATGTCTGCATCGTGCATTTATCCCTAATGGACCTCTAATCCCAAAGCTAGGAGACAAACACAAATCTTCTTTAGACACCTAATAGAAGCCTACTTTTTCTCCCGTGTAAAGCTTGTTTTTGGTAAGGACTGAGAAAGCTTTTAGATACAAATAATACTGTGTGATGGCATGGGGACATATATGGTCAGTTTTACGGTAAAGGGTGTAACTTTCAATTTTTAGCCTTTTGGCCCACCCTGAACACATAGATTTACAGATCTCAAAGATTTTTTCCCATGTGAGTCACCTTATGAGTAGCCACCTTGGGTAGCATAATCAGGTCCAGGTATTGATGCGTTTTGTTTTGACAGTCACATATGTACCCTAAAAATGACTATTTTGTTGCATTGAAATCTATATAACATTTTTGAAATGTTAATAATTTTCTACAGCAACTGCAGAGATCTAATTTTTTACGTTAAAAGCATAGTTGTATGGTCAATTGAAATGACCAAATTAGTTTGGTTTGTATCTGGCCCTTTATTTTAGAATACTATGACTTCAAATTTGGGGTTTCGGAGGCTTCATTTTCCGTTAACAATTGTTTACAAACTTTGATGGACAGTAATGATCAGTGGATGTGTTTTGGTTACTTTCTTTTATGCTGAAAATAGTAAGGTACAGCTAAACTTTAGACTTACATCAAAGTTTACTTGATTCTAGGAATATTTGAAATTTTGTGATAATTTTATTCCATCAAGTGAAATTTCCGTTAGCAGTTTTGAAGCCTCCGAGACAAAGTGTTTAGTCAAATAATATGAATATAGATAAGAGAAGCGACCTAATCTATATGTCAAAATGTAGGATATGGGGCCCTAACCTAATAGACCAAAAATAGTTAAGATCCGCCAAACTCTCTGAAAATAGGAGACAATACAAATTTTCCGTTAACACATGAAGCCTCCGAGACGCATGAAGCCTCCGAAACAGCAAAAACATCTAATTTGACATTTCTGATAAATTCTTTGAGTGTCTGCCCCAAATTATGCCATGAAATCATCAACAGACATGGACAGACAACAAAAATAATAAAAACATTATGATACTGCAATAATTTTTTGAGCTAATACATTTTATAGAGAAAAAGTGGTTTCGGAGGCTTCAAAAGGATGTTAACACTGCATTTTTGTGATTTTCTCTGGACAAAATCAAATTAGATTTATTGTTCACCCACCCAATGATCGCTTATGACATATCTAACGATATTTAATCACATTCAGTTTTCTGGCTGCTTTGTTTACTCACTAATATAGATTTACTATACGATTTACCTATTTCTCTTAAACAGTGCAGACGTGTCACACATAACTCACCTTTTCATTCAGCAATAAAATATTAGCAGATGAGGATGTTGCCCCACAAATATGTTTAAACAGTGTATATCAACCAAAAAAGACACAATTTACCCATCACTTTCTACATAACATACATGATTTTCATAAAAACATAAGGCATACCAGATTAATTTTCCAGATGTTTCGGAGGCTTCATTTTATGTTAACAGCATGTAAATGGAATGTTTTGATTACAATTTTGTAATTCTAAGTCTATCAAATAACTGTTTGGACTGAATGAGACTTAATGATTCCTCAAGCAAGGTGTAGATAGTTGTTTAAATGTATGAAAAGCATTTATTTTGTAGGTTTCCTTTTGAAACAATGGAACAGGCTAGATATTGTGAGTAATGAAAGTGACTTCCAGCTTGCGTGCATGCCCACATCATGCAACAGTAGTGCAACAAAGCAAGTAGTTGTGGATACATCAATGTTCTTAAGTTGGATAACTCATTTTTACTCTTGAGAGAAGTTGCAGTGTTGTGACCATATTTGTATCACTCTTTTGACTGGTTAGACTTTGATAATGAAGACCAAACAATTACTTGATTATTTAGTGTTAAATACACTTTTTCTTTTAAAGAACTGAACACTATTCCTGTCCTGAAGATTCAAGGACTTTAATATATGGTTATTCAAGAGGGAAGCATACACTTAACTAAGAAATATATTACTTTTGAATTTAAGGTTGTATCTTTTATGCATGATCCAGAGCAAATGGTGGAAAATACTTTTTGGATTTTTACACTTTTGACTCACTATCATCTGAGTGTAATAGTTTCGAAACACAATCTTTTACATGTCCATTTATAACCCATTGACAAATCCATTCCATTGTTACTCACATGGCATTTGTTTTTGCCATACTAAAATCTTTACTTTTTCAGCTTTCCATTTCTTAACAAGTTCTTTGGCTTTCATTTCCAATACTTATTTGGAGGAAAATAATTAATCAATAAATTTGTGATTGGATTTGAAAATAGCTAACATCTTGCAGATTATCATTTCTGTGGTGTGACTTGGATCACAGGGTACTGTTTTGGAATTATGACATTTGATTACTTCATTCAGACAGGTTTTCATATCAATCTGTATGTCAGATCTGAGGCATGCAAGGTGCAACACAATCTTGATACTATACCCTATTTTCCATACTTTATCATGCTGGCAGTGCTGCCACATGCTGCCACTTGACTATTTTTGATTAAACAAAATGTAACTTGTGTTACGAAACATCTCTTCGCATACATGTGTGAGACTCTGCGACATGTTTGCGGATGTAGTTCTCAGTGCAGTAAATGGACAGTAATGGTTGAGATAGGATTGTTTATAAATGACATATAGACCTCTACTTATAAATAGCCTGTTGCCATGGGGTACATGTAGTTTCCATGGGTGGGTGACTGGAGAAGTTATGTTCACGAAGAACAATATTGAAATGATTGAAATCTTTATAATCTGTTTAGTCCTGGCTTTTCTGGAAAAAGTTACAAGCCCCTAACTATTTTGAAATTCAAAAGGTTAAAACTGTAGTCTGTGGGTTTATATACTATTTAAAACAAACTTGTGGGTTTCTAAAAAACTTAGATATTTAAACACATTTGCTGCTTTTTAATTTTTTGCTAAAAAGGTTGTCATTTTTAGAAACAGTAAAAGTTCTGTTAGCAATTTCTCAATGCGTACCTTCAAAAACAGGCCTCCTAGCTGTCACAGGAGTCACACAAACTGGAATTTTATAAAATAACTATAAAAAAAGAAGCCTTTGAAGAATTAAAAAAAAAAGAAAAAGAAAATGATATGAAACAGGGGTGACTTGTATACCACCGAAAAAGAAAGTAAAATTCTAACTATCATATATTATACGGAACTATACATTTGGTCAACATTTTTTTTTTTTTATTCAAATTCGTACACAGTCATGGGTAGGGTATGTACATTTATCTTTTCAACAGGCGATTCAAAAAGATGACTGGGATCTTGACCATTTCAATTTCTATTGAGCTCCATGATAATATCACCAATATATTGATTATTCCAACTCCATTTTGATGATGACAGTTTGATGATGACCCTTACATGGAATGGCTGATCAGTGTTTAAGATTGCTGTTCTATGACCATGATCACTGCATTTGATAGCTATAGTAGGGGATATCAGGCATGGTCATATGCAAAAGAATGTTTATACACATTTTTTCCCCTTTCTATATTTTACAATGCCACACATTTTGTATATTGTTGTAATCTAACTGTCATGCCATCACATAGTCTATTTTCTATCCCTTTCTCATCAACAGTTGAAATTGATTTCACATGTATATAAAACAATTATGATGGGTGGTTTATGTCAATATACATCACACAAACTGCACTTATAAAGCAAGCAAACATAATCTTTGCATTAAGTCTATAGCTACAGTTCTAACTCATTGAAAGTAATTCTTACTGCATTATGATGAAAAGTTTGACAAATGCATACAGCTGTACATGTGTGTAGCCTGATCATGTTCTGCACTGCCAAAGTCATGGATATGCAAATACAGTGTACAACTGAGCATAAAGATTTAAAATATTTTTCTTTGTCTCTTAACATATATGTTGGAAAGTCTTTTTTCTGCATACAAATAAATACTATTTTACATGTTACAGCATTGTTAGTTATTTGGAAACAATCAACTGCATTAATGTACTTCATATCACCTTAAAATGGACCATTTTTGCATGTTAACAGTCATGATGAAGCCTCCGAAACATGCGTTGCTGCTAACTTTAAGCCGCAAATAAAAAAAAGAAAAAAAGATGTTCCTAATCAGTGTACTTTTATTGCTACTGTTGCAGTTTCCTTTAGAATCATATTGCCTCATGTAATGTCATAAATTCAAACTGAGCATTGCTCAAAGTGTACACGGTTTGTTATTCACTTTTGTGAAAGCCAATTTCCTTCTAATAATAAGTACATTTTGTATGAAGGGTAAACATTATGCACTGCCATAAAATGTACATCTGTATACTGTTATTCACATTTTATTGATGCCTTGTTGTTATTCTAGCATGTAGTGATAGTTGCTTACTGTAGTTTTCTTATTCTGAGTGAATACAGGACTAGAACTTTGTGTTAGCAGTTTTGAAGCCTCCGAAACACACTAGTTTGTTAACTGAAGCCTCCGAAACTCACAAGTCTGAAAATTTCAACTTTGTCAAAAATAATCAAATTTCTTTGGGATTTGGGTTGATAAATGTTTGTTACCAAGAGATAATTTAGGGCTATGTTTAGAGTGGCTCTTGCTTCTAGAACATTCTTTTAACTTAAAGATAATTTGTCAGGTACCATTTTTACCTTGGAATTTGAAGTTCACATCCAAATAATTGCAAGAGCGAATATCTGTTGGGGGAAAAGTGTTTTGATATTTCAAATATATGTTCACAGCAAATGAAAAGTTGTATTACCTCCACCATTTATCTTCATTTGGTTGCTGTGGGTGATCAAAACATTCTTGTTGTTTTTACCTAAATTTATCTAAAATTCCATAATAGTCACTTCATTTTTCATATTTAGCCTAAGAATTAAGCTCTGGAATGACAAAATATTGAAAATATAGACATTCCTATATAAAAGAAAGGCAAAGATAAAAATGGAAACACAACTTTAATTTTTGACCCTTGCCACATCAAAGTTCCCTTATAAAAATCTTAGGTTGCGGCAAGCTTGCAGCAAGCTTGCGGTAAGCTTGCGGCAACCTTAATTAGCTTGTATTAAAGAGTGCAAGCTTGCGCATGCTTATTGCCATCTTACTGCAAGCATGATACAAACTTGGCATCCCCTGGTAAGCTTGCTGCAAGCTTGCGGTAAGCTTGCGGCAAGCTTGCGGTAAGCTTGCAGCAACTTACCATTAGCTTGTGGACGATTGCAAGGTCGCAGATATGATTGCAAAAATAATCGCAAGCTTGTAGATTGTGTCGCAAGCTTGCAGATAAGTTTGCAAGACCATATGAAAGCTGTGCAAGCTTATGACAAGCTTGCGGTGAGACAACTAACAGCTCTGCAAGCTGGCCGTAAGCTTGCAAGTAATGCAGAAATCTCCGCAAGCTTACCACAAGCTTGCAGGCCATTATCAGAATTTCTGTGAGCTTGTCGCAAGCTTGCAGGTTGTTAAAGAAAACTCCTCAAGCTTACTTAAGCTTGTGAACTGTGATCAAAATCTTTGCATGCTTGCTGCAAGCTTGCGGGTTAGAACTTCGCAAGCATGCAAAATGCAGTCAAAATCTTCGTGAGCTTGTCCCAAGCTAAAGCTTGTGGGTAAATTGTTAGAGCAAATTCTGCAACCTTACCGCAAGCTTACTGCAACTGTATGGCCACAATCAAAATCTTTGCAAGCTTGTCGCAAGCTTATAGGTTAATTGATAGAGAAAATTGCCTGGTGCCCTCTCAGTTACAAAAAAGAAAGTTACTTTGTTCACTCTGAAATTCAAAATGGCGGTTTGACTGTTTCTGTGTGCAGCTTAGATTTAAGGACAATAATTCTGTTAAAGGTATGAAATTGATTAATACTATTATAACTAACTGCATGCATTAACATGCTGAATAACTTCACCATATTTTCATTCCCCATAAACCTCAATAATCTACACATTTTAACAAAGTAATCATAGTAACTTCCCCTAAATGTGCAATACAGTCCCACCCATTGTAATTTGTGTGTGTATTAACAGGTATTTTTATTGTTACATATAACTCAATACCGGTACATTCTGCATACCTCTTTTTTTTTTAATAGTAAAATAAATGAATGTATAACAGATTTGAGTGTATTATTTATACTTCATCCTTTTTTTTTTATGTTTCACTTTTGTGCAAATTTCAATTAAATTTCCTAATTGTATCCCCCGAACAGAGTTCGGAGGATACTATGGATTTGGCCTCGTTGCACCGCTGCGTCCGCTGCATCCGCGTCCGCCACAGAGATTTTCTTGTGAGAGCGCTCTACTGGCTGCAGTTCTTTGTAGATCATCTTCAAATTTGGCATGAAGGTGTATTATGGTACAACGAAGATGTCTGTTGTTTCTGGTGATGGCGCCCTCGCTTGTTCTGTCTTTATACATGAAAATAAGGTCAATTTAACAGGGTCTGCTTGTGTGTGCAACGTACGCTGGCCTTGTTTCTTGACCGATTTTTTTTTTCAAATTTGGTAGGCCTATGTATTAATGTATCATAGTCAAATCTATACACCTACGTGTATACCTATTGATAATGCTGCCCTCACTGTTCCACCTTTTACAGGGTCAAAGGTCACCCTGATCATGTCAAAATTTGCAAATGTGCTTATATATGCAATAACTTGATTGTTACTCAACGGATTTTATTCAGACTTGCTAAGGAGGTGTATGGGTGGTCATTCTACATGAAGGACACAACAGTTTGTGGTGATGGCGCCCTCAGTGTTCCGACTTGGATGCCATGTCACATTTCTTGTGTGTGCTCTATCAGCCACATTTCTTATCAGATTTTCTTCAAATTTGGCAAAAAGGTGCATCATAGTGAAATCAAGGTGCCTATTGTTTTTGGTGGTGGTGCCCTCGCTTGTTCCGTCTTTATACATGAAAAGGTAAATTCAACAGGGTCTGCTTGTGTGTGTGATGCTGGCCTTGTTTCTCGACCGATTTTTTTCAAATTTGGTATGTAAAGGTATCATAGTCAAATCTATACACCTATACCTACAGTGTATTGATAATGCTGCCCTCACTGTTCTAGCTTTTACAGGTTCAAAGGTCACCCTGACCATGTCAAAATTTGCAAAAATGCTTAAATATTCATGCAATGACTTGATCGTTACTCACTGGATTTTACTCAGACTTGCTATTTTAAAGGAGGTGCGGGTGGTCAATCTACATTGTACATGAAGGACACATAACAGTTTGTGGTAACAGCGCCTTCAGTGTTCCGACTTGGAGGCCATGTCACATATCTTGTATATGCTCTATTCGTAAGCTATTTAGAAGCGACATTTCTTGTCAGATTTTATTCAGGCTTGCTATGGAGGTTTTGTGGGGGGTTATTCTAGGTACCGGTAACAAAAGTTTTCATTGACAGCGTCCTCATTGTTCCAACTTTTAAGGATATGTCATAATATATTTCTTGTATGTGCTGTATGGTACTACATGTAACCTCAATTCTTATGGGATTTAATTATTCAGACTTGCTAAGGATCGGTAAACGAATGATCATTGTACATGTACATGTAGGACACAACAGCTTGTGGTGGTGGTGCCCTCAGTGCTCCAACTTAGATGCCAGTCACATTTCTTGTGCATGCTCTATCAGCCACATTTCTTGTTGAATTTTGTTCAAACTTGCTATTGAGGTTTATGGGGAGTTATTCTAGGTAACAAAAATGTTCATTGCCAGTGCTCTCATTGTTCAAACTTTTATAGGATGACATGTTATATTCCTTGTATGTGCTATATACCAGCCTCATTTCTCGTCAGATTTTATTGTATCCTGCGACAGTTGCCATATTATACAACATTCTGGCCTAAAGTAATCCAGATGGGGAATGGGAGATTGGTTCAGGGGATACAATGTATGTGAAGAGTTGTTCGCAAAAACCGATAAGTCCATATTTACCAAATGGAGATATTTGCGATTAAAGGTCAAGAAAAATAAAGAGAATAATAAGGAAATTTTTGCTTCTTTTGACCGTAACTTCAAAAATGTACCTTTATATGTAAGGACCAATATATCATTTTAAGGGTATAATTTGTACTTTATAACAGAAACCGTACTTCAAAATCTTCAAAAATGGACTTATCGGTTTTTGCGAACAAACTCTTCAAGTGCTCGAACGGGTCTCCTGTGCGAGTGCTCTATAGTAATCAAATTTCTTAATTTCTTTAAAAAACTAAGCTTGCAAAGGCTTGCGACAAGCTTAGCAGCAAGCATTCCGCGAACTGGTGGCATATCACACAAGGTTGCAAACTCCCTGCAAGCTTGCAGGTCAGCTAGCCCTGCAAGGTTGCCAGAAGTCAATACACAAGGCTGCAAATTTGCAGGTCAGCTACCAGTAGCCCTGCAAGGTTGCGGCAAGCTAATATGCAAGGTTTCAAACTTTGTGCCAGCTTGCAGGTCAGCTAGCCCTGGAAGGTTACAGCAAGCTAGCATGTTAGGTTGCGGCTGCTCATTTGAATATTTGGAACCCTGCAAGCTTGCCGCAAGCTTGCCACAGACTGGCCCGCAAGCTTGCAGCGAGCTAGCCAGCAAGCTTGCGGCAAGCTAAAAACTTTGTGCAAGCTTGCAGGTATGTGAGCTAGCCCTGCAAGGTTGCAGCAAGCTAGTATGCAAATTTGCAGCAGCTCATTTAAATATTTGGAACCCTGCAAGCTTGCTGCAAGCTTGCTGCAAGCTTGCCACAGGCTGGCCCGCAAGCTTGCAGTGAGCTGGCCAGCAAGCTTGCGGCAAGCTAAAAACTTTGTGCAAGCTTGCAGGTATGTGAGCTAGCCCTGCAAGGTTGCAGCAAGCTAGTATGCAAATTTTCGGCAGCTCATTTAAATATTTGGAACCCTGCAAGCTTGCTGCAAGCTTGCCGCAAGCTTGCCGCAAGCTTGCCGCAAGCTTGCCAAGATCTGGCCCGCAAGCTTGTGGCAAGCTAATCCGCAAGCTTGCGGCAAGCTTGCGAGGCATGCTTTACAGATTTGTATAAGGGTTACACCCTTTACTGTAAAACTGACCATATATATATATACGTTAAATATATATATATATATATATTTTTTTTTTTTTAAGGTTTTGTAAAAGTTGGGTAGAGAAAAGTCCAAATAAAGGGAAAGGTTTAGCATTAAATGATATTAATTTTCACTGTGGCAGTGTCATCTACAACAGTGTACATGTACAACTGATCTCTATTTTGAGAATCAAACCATGTGTCTCAGTGTTCTGCTTTGCAAGCAGACATACTCAAATGTAGACCTACATATAAATTTTCATGATTAATTAGCCTGTTGAAGACGAGTCCCGAGAATACTCGGGCAGGTGTCTATAACATGGGAAATGCTTGTTGTAGCAAAATCTGTCCGTCCTCAATGGGTTAACTTGATTCATCATGTGCTGAAGGGGTATCTACAGTGTAGGTATACTGTATGCCTCCGAACCATGGTCTGGCTTATACCCTGATTTCTGAAGATCTATGATTACATGAGGACTGACCTTTCAGTAACCCCAGCTGGATATGAAAATATCGCATAATACATATACCTGAAGCAGAATTACTGACAGCGTGCTATCTAATATGCTACTTTGGATAACACACACACACACACACACATACACACAAAAAACAAACAAAACAAATGGGGAGGGGGGGGGGGGGTATTCCCTTGAAAAATCGCTAAAAGCTTTTTGTTTGCTGAACTAGGCCTCAGAAGGCCATATCATTTTGAGATTTAATGAAATCTTCATCGTACCGGAGAATTTTCTCCATCCAGCAACATCATATTGATCATGTGTCACCTTTAGTGCACTGTACTATGCATCCAGAATCTGTTTACAGTACATCTCTCCATCTTTATACATGATTTTAGTTTCTGATCGTATGTAATACAAACATAGAAAATTGGCAAGGGGGTGGGATGCTGAAGCGTGCACTTTAAAGGTTTGGATCGCGCATTAATATAACCCCACTGAAGCAAATTTTGTATTTTGGACAACTAAGAACATTAAGTTCTAATTAGAACTGACTAAACTCATAAAAGCCGCACAAAATAAGAAAAAAAAAAAGAAAATAAAGAAGCAGATATGAATAAGTACATCAATTCACGGCATGCAGTATGCATTCACTGTGTTCTTCTATTAATGTGTGTTGCCAGTATTACATCTTGTAGATTGAGCTACAAATTGAGCAGCATAAACAGAGTTTTGAAATGCTGCTATGCCAGCAATCGATTATATGTAAAACAATTCTCAACTTTGCTACAAAGACACACTAACCATGTAAAGTAAAAAAATTATGGTAAAAATACACCATAAACTATTACAAAAATGCAGTTTCTGGGACCTACATCTTTAACAGATTAAGTGTAGGGATATTCTATGCAGCATTTACATTGTATTTATATGGCAGACACCTCACTGAAGAATGCCAGCCCAAAAAAAAAAATGTCTTGATGTGTTACATGTCGTGTAGAAATCACCTACAAATCCCGTCATATTTCCCCACCCACAATCAAATGTCATCTCTTGCGAATCCCCAATAAAAATCAGAACACAGTCCCATACATGAGAATTACTGGTGGGCTGGGTTTCTCCAGCATTTACCCTTTTGAAAGAATTACATAATACCCTACAATAAACTACCTGCACATGTTTCTTACGTGTCAACCGCAAGGAAAGTTGTATCAGAAAAGCAAGGACACTTCTGCATTGCAACAAGTAAATCTGTACAAAGTATGTCGTTTTTCTTTGAAAAAAGGATGCTGCTACCAGCAGCACAGGAGGTATTGTTGCTGGTTACAAGTCAAACAGGAAGCCTATGTAAATGCTTTGACGCTATAAAGGCTCTAGTTTACGAAGTGAAAGCAGTGATAATCCTGAAAAAAGTCAGTCTGGCCATGATGAGAACTTCCAAGAGAGCAATAGGCAATTTTCGTTGCAGGGAAAAGATCACATTACAAGGGAATTTGCACTTTCAATTTTGTCTGTTTTGTTCAAAAGTTTCACTGATTTACAGATTTTCCCTGTACTTCACACATCCTTACCAACATTTATTCAAAAAACAAATTATTGCAAACACTTGTTTGTTAGATGTGTTTAGCCATTTATGTGAGTGATAATAATAATAATAATAATTGCATTTATATGGCGCTTTATACTGACGTTTCTAAGCGCACTTTGCTACTCATACAAATACAAATAGACTAGAAAACACAATAACATTAACAAAATTAACGTTAACAGTAACAAAAGAAGAAGAAAGAAAAGAAAAGAAAAGAAAAATACATGTGATACAATGGTCCAATAATTGATAACTGTGTGCGCCTCCAGAAAAAAAAAAATTACAGCTGATTAAACAGGTGAGTTTTAAGAAGAATTTTAAATGATTCGACAGATGAGGCATTCTGAACATAAAGAGGGAGTTTATTCCAAAGAGTGGGAGCAATGGAAGAGAAGGCTCGGTCACCATAACGGGTTTTTGTACGTGGGCCATGAAGTAATTGGAGAGAGGAAGATGAACGGAGGGGTCTGGCAGAAGAGGAGGAGCGGAGAGAGACTAGGTTTTGAAGATATATGGGTGCAAGATTACGTGTGATTTTGTACGTCAGAAGTAGGATCTTGAAAGTAATACGAGTGATGATGTCTCTTCTTTCGACAAAGCCAGAATATAAACCAGAAACATTCGCGGCACGAAACTTTCACAAATTGGAGCCGACAGCCATTTTATACACAGCATGAAATTTCTGTGAATTGCCACTGGCATTTTATGTATTGTGTAGAAAAAAATAAAACTTTTGCATACATCTTAATTCTGTGAATAGTGGCTCCTCGCAAAATTTGCTAAAGTTTCATGCATGCAAAAATTTCTAGTTTTACAGTAGTTACCTTCTTGATGTTAGCAGCGTACTGTTTGGCGGCAATTTTCTCCACCGTATTCTCGAAGCCGAAGAAGGACTTGACCTCGAGGCTGGCTGTCTGCTCAAAACATGTCCAGTTGGGGTTGTCTGGGTGTACCTATTAAAAGAGATTTAAAACAAGAAACTCCAATCAAGAAATCATATTTCACCACAGGTCCACGCTGTACTCGACAATCCTCTTGGTATCATAACAGTATTTCTTTCATTTGTGTGACTTACTGTATTCATTATTTCCAACGCTGCACACTGGCAATGGTCCGACGGTCCCTGACCAGTAAAATCATTGTCGCACCAGTAACTTTTTCAGGAATGGACCAATAAAATATGGAAAAATTGGGTACCTCACTGGTCTGACAGAAAGGTCGGACCAGCTAGTAGAAAAAATGGGTTAGTGTGCAGCCCTGAAATATCAATTCAATTTCATTTTTTTAATTGAATCCTATTTGCTTCGTTTCTGTGTCTTTGGTTTACCATTCCTCATTGCAGGTGAAAACTCGCGATATTAGAAAAATCGCGAAGTTACGGTGAAAGTTGCCTAGCAACTCTCGCAAAACTATCTCCCCAAAAATCGCAAGACGGAGTGCGATTTTTCTACCTTCGAGCGAAACTTCACAAGGAGTTTTGCAATGAGATCGCACGCAGCGAAATATTGCGATATTACTCACGTGACTTCCATATCTGCTTTACCCCCATAGAGCTGCATTTACATACAGCTCTATGTGTACTGTATGCGACATTTCAGTTTCGCGCGAACCAAAGAGCATGCTGGGAATGATCGAGCGAGTAAACTGGGCATGCTCAGTACGTCATGAAAGATCACGATTTTTGGCACCGGAGCTAACTTCGCGATGTTTACCTGCCAATGTGGACACAAAGGTAAAACATCGTGAATTTTCATATTGCGATTTTTTGCAATGAGAATGGCCCTCATGTATAAAGGTAAACAGTTAGTTTGACTGGCAGTAGATGCAGCTGCAGCCGCACAACTGAGTGTCAGATAGAATCCCTGCATTAATTTTAAGATACTACACATATCCCCATGTAGTCTCATCTCAAATTGATGCATTTACATACGGACTTGAGTGGGGTTGAGTAGGTAGCTTTAGTATACTTGATGTTTCTGAAAACATGGCCAACGGCATCATTACTGATCCATGCTGTAGACTTCAATCAGCCACTTGAGATGATCTTTTTTTAGTTAATACACCATTGCCAGACCCCATGCACTTAAAACAAAATATGACATGTCTAGATGTCTACTCAAGTCAGCAAAATCATCATGCTGTACATGATTCGGTCACAATGTTCCACAAAAGCATCGACATCAGGGTTTACTGAGAGAAATGGGGTTAATTGATTTTTTTAAGGTAATCTCCCTGAGCGGCGACGATCAAAGCAGATGGTGATTAATATCTCATTCTTTGGAGTAATCATTCCACACACTTTTATTGCTCCTGCATCGCGATTATGAGATAGAAGACAATCAGGCATCGATCTCGCGGTATATAGTCCCTAATTGCAGCTAATGCATCCGACAATGCTCATCGTAAATTTTTTTCGGGTCACCGCGCTTCCACAAGGAAATACACGTGACGATAGCAGAGAGGAGCTGTATGCACGAACAGTATGCTTGCGAGCATACGTGCCACACACGATAGTAGGCTCAATACTTAAAAATCTTCAAACTGGATAATATTCCATGATTTCGAATCATATGAAGGTGGAGGGCGGAGGGCATACAAAAATTTATTTTTGAGGGGGTAAAAAATTCGCCTCTTTACTTTTCACTATATATGATGGAATCTGTGCAGGATGTTCATATCTGCACTAGACGTACATTGTATCTACCATAGTTCTATAAATGCCCAACAACATCGGGGAATTCCTAATTCTCATGGTGTGCTTTGCATAATGTCTCTTGGATCTTTGATAACAAAAAAGACCGATGTCATGCTGCAAGAAATGCCTTCATTTTTCTAGTGTTTTCACAAATTTGGAATGAAAAAAAATGGAACAAAAGGGTCAAACATCTCAATTTTTGTTGAAAATCATGCTAATGATTTATTGCACATTTCTTTATCTATAAAATGTGTGTAGTGATCTTCCTTTTCTCTTTCACACTTTCTCCTTTTCTCTGTTGAGAATTGTGGTGGAGAAAGGGAAGTGAAAATTAAAATGTATTTTTAATATATGTTGTTTTACAATATTTACTTCTACTGCAGCTAAAGAAACAGAGTGATACCCCCCCCCCCTGCAAATAATGAGTTTCTTATTATCTCCAGCAACTTTAATCATGGAAGGATCCTTCCTCTGAGGCACAATCTATAGAGGAACGATGTATATTGACTTCTCATGGAATTTCCCCACCTCCCAATTATTTCCACTCAGTCGGCGATGCATTCTCCATCGCCAAGCCTACTTGGTGATTTTCCCCGACATTCCACGAAGATGCTCCAATGACCTAGTTGCACACTTTATATCTCTACTTGCTCGTGTCCTTCTGCATTGAATGTTTTCTTTGGATCTCGTGAGCGCAATCAAATCCTGTTGCTGTGTACACCTTCAAGATTTTTACACTTGTGCATTTGAGGTTTGTTTGTTTCTTTCTCTCTTTCCCCTCTTTCTTTTGGCTGTTGCCGTCGTCGACCACCACACAGTACAGCCAGAGATTGACAGCGCAAGCTGAAATTAACCCTTTCCGTGCCAGGGACTTTTAAAGACAGTGTGTGCAATGCTATAGGGTTTTCTGTGACAGTATAGGCACTCAACGCACACAAAGGATTTTTATTAAAAGACTGACCCTGAGAGCCGTTGGCAATCTCCGGCAGCCGATCAGCAAACAACCAAAATAGCCTTCAACAAATGACCGAAATTATTTCACGTACAAAAAAAAGAGAGAGAGAGAAAAAAAAAAAAAAAGATGAAAAGCAATCTGTGATGTAGTGAAGATGTTCATATCAAAGTGTCATCACAATTTACTTTTATAGCTAGTGAGCAGGGTGCCGCAAATGCAATATTCATCTGTACTGCGGTGGACATGTCCATCACAGAGATATATGACAACATCATCTGTGGGAATCAGGGTTTTTACCAGCTACACTTGTACTACATGTACAATGTATGTGCTGGTCTTGTGCAATTGTGCTACCTACACAGCAATGAATCCCTGCTACAAACTCAAACTGTAAATACGAGGTGAAAATTGCTTACCGACACTTACTGTATAATTGAGAGTTAAAATTTCAAATGAATTGACAAATACACTGTAGAAGCAGGTTCTTCAAAGATAAACACGTGCAATATTTGCAGAAGTGAAGAAAATATTGATGTACAGAGCATATGACCAGTCCACCAGAAATAACAGGAAATCTATCTCATAATACATACAATGTTACTGCTACCCCATGGGTAGTTTGAAGCAGCTCTGTGAATAAGTCAAACTTGTAGGGGAAATTCTCATTGAAATTTATGTGTTGTTGTACTACATTTGATACCAGCCCTACAACATAAACCGAGTCTAAAAACATTCAGCACTACAGTTTTATATGTACTGTGTGTACAGCTATTAAAGTATAACATCAATTTTATCAACTTTAAATATTCAAAGTTGAAGCTGCTAAAAAACAAACAAAATAATGGAAATTTATATGTGTGATACTTTCAATATTCTTCAAAATATTTCTTGCAAATGTAACGCATGCAGCATCACTGGAAAGACTTTAATAGTATTTTTCTCTATTTGATGATTACCTTTAATGCTTTAAATACACTGTACTTTGAAAATGGCATTCTGTTTTTGCATTCATACTCTTCATATTATGATATGTATACTAATGCATGCATGTGTGTATTATGTGTGTATGTTTGGAAGTACAATGTACAGCATTACGAATACGCATGTACTGTACATTGCATACAAACTACACTGTAACAGAGAATAATTTATTGCAAGGATGAATTCCTTGGACAACCTCTACAGCCTTGGACAAACAATATTTCTTTTATGAACACTGGTGATGCATCTGGGAAGATAGTGCATCCACGATGAGTTGCATGAGCTACATCACACAATGTACAATGTACGTTGTAGCCTGTGGGTAGAAGAATCAATTTTGTTTCATGTACTTCTGCACCCGCCTATATATGTACTTGTTTTTGTTTTTTCTTTAAATAATTTCTAATGGTCTGTTTCTCTTCAGGTAGATCCTGAGGCATCACATGATGGTACTTATAATATCATCAGCTGAGAACAAGAAGGGCGCTATTACCTTTTAAGATCTGAGCGTAAGTAAAAACAAAACAATAAATTTTCATGAAATAAAAAGCTTACTTTATAAAATTATAATCAAAAGTTGATAGATTTACAATGTACATTGTATAACTACATTGTTCTAATTATCAGAAAAAAAAATAGCACCCTTGTGGTTTTGATTGAGAACATTTTACTGAAAATGGAAATAATTAAAAATTGACACCATAATAAAGAGGAGATAAAGCTCTTCAGCATGATACCTATAATTCAATACTCCCTCAAATTGCAATAATGCCCTTCTGGCTCTCAGCCAATGATACTTGAACTCAATCTGTAGACCACAGGCCATTAATATCAAACTCTTGGATAGTCGACACTGTTACTGAGTATAGAAAACTGTCAGCAGGTACTTGTACACCATCTTTTGCTGGTCTACATGCTGACCAGCAAGTTTGACAGCACTGCGCATCTGCCAATGTGTACTATATTCAAGCATCAATAATATTGCTCGTATCGATAAAACATGCACACTTGAATTTATAAAGTGAGTCTTGCTGCCAAGCTAAAAGGCTCCCCCTCCCACCTTTTTTTTTTTTCATCCTCTGTTGTTGTTCATTCATTTCATGAACTACTGGCATCAGTTTCAACATCAGTTGCACTGGTCTGACCAAAAAAAAAAAGTTTATACAATGTTCAGGTACTCGCAGAATAATCCTAACATGAAAAGCTGTCTGTTGCATGGACAGTGTGATTGGTTCTTGACATTTATTCTGACAGGCGCTAGTGCTCAATATCAAATGCTAGTAGCTGTAGTGTAACACTAAAATCAACTGCTATCATATCACTGTACATCGATGAAAGTTATGGCCAATCCGTGTTGGTTTATGCTATCACCAGCAATCGCACTGTACTGTGGCAACATTGACAACACATTTCCAGTGTTTTCAATGCTGCAATGATATATGCATTCATTATACGTACAGTTCATTTGAAAACACATTGTACTTCAATGTTTTCTTCTGAGTTTTCAGAAGCATTGTGATGGAAATGTGTTTGTAATCAACACCAGGGCCCTGTTTCATGAAGAATTATAATTGATTATGTAGTTGATTTTTGTCATAAGTCTATGGCAACCTGTAAGGTAAGGGAATTTACAATCGATTATATCTTTTGATAAAACGGGGCCCAGTATTGGTGCACATTAAAACACATTACACAATTGCACTCCAATCACAGTATTAGGCCAAAAAAAAAAAATTGTTGCATTGGCGTAACCCGCCCGACCCTAAAAATTCCGCCGACCCCATGTTTTTTAATTATTTTTTTTTGCTATCGATATCAAATATCTTGTTGATTGCGATCGCGATCGCACAAACCCGGAAGTGGAAACGGCTCTGGGGATATCGGATGTACGAGGGAGAGATCTAGCGCCTCGCATAAGCCTTCCTTGATCAGTACGTCATCTGTGTCCAACACGGACACGTACTCTAACAAGATTTATTCAGTGTATACGTAGCATTCAGACTGCGATGTACTTGTATTGTGCACAGTTTTGCCATACAGGTAGGTTCTTGTGTGGAGAACTTACACGAATCTGTATATGTGGGACTGTAATAGAGATCGCCGTGTGCGATGAAAAGCTCGTACATATGGGTCAATTTGCATCTATCTTATCTAAGTCAAAAGAGTAAAATATGAAGTGAAAACATTCAGGATAGGGATTTCAACATCTTTAAATTCTGTGAAGGGGTATAATTCCAGTAATATCGGCCTCATAAATGATTTGTAGAATAGATGAACACAGCACATTCGGTGCAGCAGTTGTAACTGTTTACTGAGCTGAGCACGAGTTTTACACGTAAAATGCAGGTAGCAAAAAAAAAAAAAAAAAAAAAAAAAAACGCCCGACCGACCCTATTTGAAAATCTCATGTTACGCCAATGCAACAATTTTTTTTTTTTTTTTGGCCTTAGCATTCTATGGGAACTTCACTGCTGGTCCCCAAGGCTGGATATGCCATATTAAACCATATTGCAGCAATTACACACAACCTTATTACAGCAAGTGCTAGAATTATTTGTGCAAAGCTGAGCTACTTATCAAATCATGTGAAGCAGGTGAAAATGCTTGAATGCCAATTCATTTGATATATTTGTAAAACCTGACTTCTCACAGGGGGCTACTTTATACAAAATGTGTAAGGATATCATTGTATGAACCCATTCTATTGCACCCTCCAAGCAGGGAGGTGTCACCTCCCTGCTCCAAGGGATCACTGAAACTCTTTGTCCCCAGGAGTTCCGGGTGCAACTCTTTAAAGGAATGCCCCCCACCAAACCTAGGGCAGAATGCTTGGAAGTGACAAAGACATCATTCGTACATTCGATTTTGGCTACCCCCTACAAAGAATCTAATTCATTTTTCTTTCTTTATTTTCCTTCTTTTATAGTTATATCTCCTTCTCTACAGCTAAACAGAGATTCTCGGCCTTTCTGCTGTGTATTTACTGGTGCAGTGAAGTTGCACGATTGATTCTATTTCATATCAAAGGTATCTCATAGAGAGTTCTTTGAAAGCTCCGTACCCACTCTCCACAGTATACATGTACAAAATGTACAAGTGTATGTTTATAGTCCTCTGGTTATAAATACAATTTGTGCTGCCATCACACTATGCCTACGGTGTGCATTTTTTGGGGGTAATTGATTCAGGATTGATCATTCATTGCCTGGGCCAATGAGAAGCCACAATCATTCATTCTCGAATTTTATATTGTCCGTTGCTATCTTCATTGGGTCTTGCAGGTGCCTGCAAATCTTGTATTCAACAACCAGCAGTTTATACAACGTAGTTTTACAGTGATGCACAACTGTATTGTAGACCACCTCATGGTTGAGGAAATTTTATGCAGACTTTTTTAGATTATAGATCACAAGGGTCATCCATGACAATCCCAAGGCTTTTATGCCAAGGATGTCTTGGATGCACATGGTTGGTTGGTTGGTTTTAGAACAATTGCTTAATGAAACAGATTGAAATGGCAATGGAAGTTGGCACACACACAAAAAAAGCAAGTGAATGATTGATTCATTACATGTCATATGATAGAGAGGCTTTCAAAATCCTGAAACAGTCTAGAGCAAGTATGTACAGCACACTCTTAAAATTTTGTGGCAAAAGAATATTTTCATCTTGAGAAAAGAAAGTTGAAATGCACCACTTTTCCAAATGGGATTTTATGTTTATAGAATGCTATCGAATTCATCTGCCATAGCAGCAAGTGGTGCAATGCATAGAAGACACAATAGTGCTTTTGTTTGCAAGTTGTATAGTACTACAAATTGACTGTCATCAATCTGCCATTTCCAAGGAAGTCAGTGCCTATGCTTGGAAGCCTTCATGGTATGTACAAACCTACAGGTGACTGACAAAGCAGGTATAATATCAGAACAGAGGCAAAGGCAACAATGTTTGTTTTTGTTTTTGCCTTTTGTTTTTCTCCAATGATATTTAGAATGTTGACTTCCCTTGGAAGTGTACATTGCAATGACATATCTCTATCTTTTATTACATACTTCTGATTCCATTTGTGTACTTTTGCATGTTTAACACTGTAATATAAAATTTGTTTTAATGCTAAATTTCATGTATAACATATGAACTTGTAAATACTTAATTTGTATGATTACAGATTATCATATTGTTTAGTACAGTCTACTGGTTGCAAAGTATAATGTACAGAAGTCCCTAATTTTCTTTGAAGATCATATTTTTTCTTAATACCAAAGAGGTGGTTTTTCTCCTTGATGATTTAACACACAGAATAAGATTTGACATCTTTCATTTTCTGATAAAACATCCTATAAGGGCCTCACAATTCTGGACAAGCATACACTGTAAACACCTTACCAGCTCTGTGTCTGTTTTCCAAATATTGATCTAGAGCCCTTCAGCTGTGATTGTTTGGGTGAACGAGGGTTTTACCCATCAGAATCATTGCGAGATCATACAAAATATTGCATCCTTGTGTGTTGCTTTTGAACTTTGCTCACACATACACACACTTGCTTCAGTACATAATCGTGCAACTGGAGGTTTATTTTCACGTTAACCATCTTGTGTGTGTAGTCTCAGTTCCAGACATTATCCACACGCACCTTTCACCAGAATGATTGAGATGGCGAGGTAGTCTCTCACAAGTCTTTCTGCCTACATTTTTTTTTGTAAATTGACTCTGCATTTGTTTCTCTAAAGTCAGTGTCTATGTGTGTGTATGTAAAGATATCATGCTATTTTTACAACACAGCAATGTTGTTTCATATCATAGATACACGGTGTAATGTGGTACGTACATTGTAGGTGAAAAACAAGCTGGATGTATTTAAGACTATGCAACATTTTGTGTCACTTATTTTGTAATACGCATATCTTCCCATGACATCATGCAGCACAAATTGGTATGAGGTAATACAAAAATCAAATATTGTCTTTACAACTCCCTCCCTTTATGATTTAAACTGAGCTGCATGATTTTCAACACTTGTCATTGAATAAAAAGACATCACATGAGCACAATTTTAATACATCAAAGCTGCTAAGTTTAGAATCACTGTAGAGAACAAATTATTCTTCAAGTAATCTGGGATTATCATCCATTACTGAGGTTGTTTCAAGTTTGCCTTGAATAAACATTCTTTTTTTTACAGTTTTTTCTTTTCCCTTATTAAATAGCCCATAGACTTCTTCATGATGAAGATTTGTTTGACACTCCGGCCCTCTTGACCTTTTACGGGGTTGTCGTCTCCTAATAAGATGGAAATGAGATGGAAATGACATTTCAAATGATCCCCGCAATTGGGACCCACAATTCCTTGAGGTAAAAATTACACTTCCTCGCTGCCTGCTGTCCGCACCAACTGCTGAATCAAATGTCACAGGAAGACAGCGGAATTGTGGGTAATAACCTTCACTCTGGTCCCTGACCACTGCTGACAGGTGGATGCCCACAGAAATGAAGGACGAGTGATTGCGATGCCGAGTTCTTGGGGGACAGCGTGCCCTCTGATTGTATGTCTTCATGAGGCAGATAGAAAGTTCTAAGAAGAAACTAGAAAAGCTCTCTGATACCCCTTTCAGTAACTCATGCATTTCTGGCCAGCTCCTGGCCCAAGCTAATTTGGCCCGTGCCAAGCAGTAAAAATTGCGATCAGTAACTACAGCAGAGCCGCTCTACTTTTACGATGACCCATTCACGAACTCGGCCACGTAAGGGATAACTACCATGGCAACTGAATGCGCGCTCCAGCGGAGGGCATGGCCAGGTAATTGTGACCTTTGACCGTGCAAGAAATTTTGGCCCGAGCCTGGTGCTGCTTTCATTCGATTGGCACCAGGGCCGAGCCTGGCCCGTGCCTGGTGCTAGCTTCAGCAGCGCCAAAATAGTCCGCTCCTGGCACGGGCCACTTTGGCCCGACCCATTCATAAACTCAAAATTTTACGACTTAGCTCGGGTCTGGCGCTAGCCAGGGGAGTTACTGAAAGGGGTATTAGAGCCCAGACCTCTGCCAAGCAGCTACTTTCCACCAATGATCTTATAATTATTGCTCTTGCACAGAGATCAGTGATTTCCACCCCCACGTATTCATGCTGAAAAATTGCCCGTTTCCCAATAATCTTAAAAAAAGCTTTTGTTACATAATGAACCCTCAGCTGCGCGGCGTGCCCGGGCTCTAGCAGAAACTAGAGCACGCACTTTAGTGCGCGTATGAAAATCTTTAAAATGCGCAGTCTTCGAACTCATTGAGTTCATTGACCCTACCTGCCAAAATATCACAAATCCTTCATAAAATCCATAAAGATTTCCAGATCACAACCAAAATTTAATCATCTATTCCTTGTGTAATATTCAACCTTTCCTGCAAGTTTCATCCAAATCTGTGCACAACTTTTTGAGTTATTTTGCACACGGACAAACTAACCAATGGTGATGAAAACGTAACCTCCTCCCTTGGCGGAGGCAATGAAGAGAAAGTTATGGCTTGTGGTCCTGAAATACTCACCGTGTAGGTGCAGCCCTCCAGGATGCCGATGCGAGACGAGAAACTCTCGTTCCTGGCCTCGATCTTGAGCGTCCTCTCCTTCATGTTCAGGTCATTCTTCTGGAGGAAATACACATACTCCACTCCTGCAATCTGGATGTGCAGCAAAAACAGAAACAGGGCAAAAAAAAAAAAAAATCAATCTTATTCTTCATTGGCATTCATTCACAACATTTATATTAAATTCCAATTTGAAAAAATTTGAGCTTCAAAGTCCCATACTATCAGAGTCTCTGATGTTGTGTAAACATGAGGCTATGGAAACATCACTGTACATATGTGTACTCTTGAAAATATGCTTAATTCGTCAAAATGAAAAATCAGTGAATACGGTACAACCACATTAACCATGTACTCAGTATTTCTCACAGACAGGTTAGTCTTTTTAATGGAATAAAAGGTTTATTAGCATGGTGGCAATTATTCATCTCTTGATACAAGTAGATATAGCATTCTGTTCAAAACTTTTGTACGATAATGACTTTTAAAATGCATTTGAACAATTGTCATCACACAGCTCACTCAGCAAAGTTCTGAAATTTCTGAAATTGAGCTACCAAGAAATTAAAGACAGAGTCCCAGATAACTGCAATCTGTTAAATCAAAGACAACACATGGCATACATGTGACAAGGAAGGACATTATCTTTATTTTATGTGCACACATGCATGACATACATGTCATGTACATACGTTTGTACTGCCCCTATCAATCTGCACGCAACCCACTTACTAAACCACAGTCAGGGTAGTCTCAGGGTTCCACTCAAAGCTTTAATGGTGTACAAAAACAACTGATAACAACTGAGGACAACAAAAAGACCATACAAATTGTAGAGCTTGATGCCCTCAATTGATACATTGACCTCAAGCTTGAATGTATATCGTTTCTTAATACACACAATGTAAAATGTGTGCAGTGCTTAGGGCCGCATTCTACTTACTTCCTACTTGCCTGAAATGGCTAATTTGTATTCGTGTAGAGCCCTGCACTTTAACTACGGAAGTGATTTGATTTCTACACTTGCCCAACAGTGAGTATTAGTTGCCCATTATGGTAAAAGGAAATGGGGGTTTGTAACACCCTGGAGCATCGCTAGTGCATACATGTACATGTACACACTATTAAAGACAAACAAACAAACAAACAAAACAAAACAAAACTGCAAAAAAAAATCTTGATTCATTGCATTTGGTCCAAATGGCACACCAGATTACATTTTGTGCTTTGGTTTTTTAAATACAACTGCTTGATTGAAACTTGGCTTGAAAAAAAAAAAAACGTTCACACACTTTATAAATCAAAATGAGGATTTGCATTGTGACGTACACATGTATTGTGTAGACCTTGAAACACAGATGAGAGAGTGAAATACAGATCATAAACAAAAGGATTCTCAGCACCTTTTATTGGTGTATTTCTTGCATGCTAATGTACAGTTACAATGTAGACACCTGACTGTAGTGAAGGAGAGATGATCTACAGCAAAATGTGCACCATTAGATTAAAAATATTGTAAAATACAAGAGCATGGTTAAATGTACATTTAATACTTTTCTTTCAATATCTGTAACATTATCCACGGATGTACTTTGTTTGAAATTTTGATGACTTGGCATGTGACTCACATGCTGTACCATGCTTTAAGGACAAGTGAGTCAGCTGTCATCAGAACAATTAATTTTACATATACCCAGACAAACTTTGGGCAGAGTTGCTTGAACCCTGGACAACTTTTATCAAAAAGGGGGAAAAAATGGACAAAGAAAAAAAAAAAGGAGAGGGTCAAACTCCATGTTTCTTCACAATTACATTGGCGTCTTATCATCTCCACCATACACAAACCTTGTACCTATGGGAACAAAAGATATATCGATTTATCAAATTAGACTTTGACAATGTCTTGATTATTGGTGTGTTAAGAGCATTCCAGAGATGTCAGTGATCCTAGAAAACTCTATACATAGCACTTAACTTTGTTTATTGATGATATATTGTATTGTTGTATTTTCATAAACACCACTATACTGAAAATCTCCATGATGGGGGGGGGGGGTGGGGAGTGGTTTAATCCATCTGTTTGAATTAAGATACTAGTGAGTAGTCTGCACATTATAATGTTATACAATGTATGAAGGAAAACTAAAAGTCTGATTTTATTATACCTGTATTAAATATAGAATAATAGGGTCGCTACATGAGAACATTGTATATGATCCAAACAGTTATCACGATACACAATCTTGAGACAATAAACTGACATTTCTCCTGATTCTCTATCATCACTTCTTCTGATTTCTTCTGATTCTTCCATCTTAATTCTGGATTCTTTTCATACCATTTTCATTGAACAAGTTTCGTGATATTGTGCAGATACATTGTATATTATACCAAGGAGGTCGTCTCTCTTCCACCTCCCTGATTGTACAGCTTGCATGGTATTGGTATACAAATAGTGAATATTCACGAGTGCAGCGGTGCACGATTTTGCATGAGGTGAAAGATAGTGTGCTCTATTCAATGAGACCAAGCTAAGTAATGCAAGTTGAACATTTTTTTTTAGGTGTTGTAAATTATGTATGAATGCATGTGTGCATTTACTGTACAACTGTACATGCACGAGTCTACACAGGGGCGGATCCAGAGGGGGGTGCACTGGGCACGCGCCACCTCTTTTATTTTTGTTAAAACAAACGAAGTAAAAAGAAAAAAGGGGGTGTGTGCGCCCCCTTTAATTTTGTAAAGGCACCTTCCCTTTACGGAATTCCTGGATCCGCCCCTGCTACAACTGTACATGACAGTTACAGAATACATACACTGTATGTGTACATTGTACATTTAGGTACACTGATGGACGATGACACATTTACCCTGATAAGATGACAAAATAATATCATGTACCCAGAACAGCTGACTCATTAGTTGAATATAATTGCAGTAAAAATAATAAAATGAAAGCAGGGATGTGTACAGTAGATCAGGAACTCCTGATATCTGTTTGCACAAAAGGCAAGCACAATCTGGCACAGCAAGTTGTGTGTAAACATCGCAAGAAACAGTTTATGGCATACAATGCATCATCAAAACAAAATCAAACATACTGAACATTTTGAACCTTGCTACTGGTTTTCGATCTTAAACTATGTACACCTGTACTATATGTTACACATGTCATATCAACTAACGTTGCTTGATTAAGGAAGTTGAGCCTTGTATTCAATCAAGAAAAAATTATCAATGAAGAGTATTACATTGAAATTCATAAATATATGCTACAACTTCCTCAAGGAAGCTATACCAATATTGATGATACCAGTAGCCCCTCTGAGCAAATGGGTTGGGATTTCTGTACACATCGTGCAGGCCCCTTTACAAGTTGTATGTAACCATCCCATCCTCCCCCCTAAAAAGAAAAGAAAAGAGAAAGAAATAAAGAAATAAAAGAAATAACGATAATAAATTCCAACCACACTAGGAAAGTGACATCATGGAAAACCTGCGCTACAGTGTGTTGTACATTGCAGCTCAAACTTGTACACTGTAGCAGCCTACACCAGTCCACCCTGTGAAGCATTCAATATTAAACCAAAGTTTGACAGAGAGTAGAATTGAGCCGAAATCATTGCACTGCACACCACTGTACCTACAATGTACGTAACATGCATTGTGAGTATTAAACAGCTGATCACGAAAGGCGGTGACGCAAAAGCTTTTAATATCTTTGCCAGTCCGTCACACATGACTCTCCCATGTACAATAGTCAGATCTTGCATTGAGTTTATGGCTACTTCCTGTTTTGACAAGAATGTGAATGCTTAAATATAATACCAGCCCACTCTGATTGATAGCCTACTGCTTTCACACCTCTACAATATCATATGACACAAGACACAGTATCACACAGGCTATTTTAGCATTGATCAATCTCTTGTGCAGCAACTTTGACAAGATTACAAGATGTGTTTACCTCTGTGAAAATGTGAACGGGTACCTTGGTGAATGTGATATCACAAGAAACTAGCAAATCAATGATAAAGTCACAACCCAAATTTAACGAGCCGCATGGCATTATTTTGACATGGAGTTTGCACAATTTGTACAAGATACAGTAAAAACAGGAGCGGTACTAAAATTCTATAACATCTTCTCACATTGATCTCTCTATTGAATTCCCCCTCCCCCACCTTTCAGGCAGTAAAAAAACTCTCTTGTATAGTTGTAATCATGATTGCAAACTGTATTTAATCTCAATATATATATTTTTATCATCTGAAGGCAAATGATTGATTTGCAGATAGAGGTCCAGAGTTGTGTTCAAATCTTGATTTGCTTGATTTGTGGTGCGCACTTTTTATCCGAAAGACTTGACCTCAAAACATGATTGAGGAGGGGGAGCTGGGTTTGACCCTACACTTACTTCCACCCACGAACCTTGCGAAATGTAATGCAATCTGCCTGCACTGCACTAGCTGGCACACGTTTTGTGAATTTGATTGGCAGATCTATCAGGAAGCGTGTACAGTGTACCTCCAAAACTCAAATCAAGAATACAATCCCTTTCTCATGAATTCATGCAATTATAATATCATCTGAAAGAGCTTTCCTTTTTGAACACATTCAAGTGTGTGGCAGTTTCATATAAACCCAAATCAAGATTCCAATCACAATTCATCAAGATGATTACAGAGATTTTCCTATAGTCTGAAAGAGCTTTAAACACACACACATACACACACACACACACACACACACACACACACACACACACACACACACAAGCACACACTTCATATTTTATATTGCTCTGTGACTTTTCTTGACATTACCACTAAAAAAAAAAATAATAATAATAAATTTCTAAGATTGAAAGAACATTGCTATGTAGCAAAAAGAAGGAAACCCTTCCCAGTGGGCGATATTTGATGTGTGGCAGAGCGAAAATGGAAAAGTGGGAACCTGCATTAGCGTAGAATACTGCAAATCTGATTTACTTCTTCACTGAAAACTGATGTACTTGATGGCTTTCTCCCAAGGGTGTAAACCACATTGTGTTTCATTGTTACAAAGGAAAGCAGTCATCCTTCACACCTATGGTCTCACACTCTACCAATCAAAGATGACTTTCATTGGAGGGCATCAAACAATTTCACCGATTCCTCTCACTTTCTGGACTCTTGCATTTGTAACGCTCGGCTCGGTAAGCACTCACCTCGGTAAGCACTCACCTGAGCACGAAAAGGTTGAAAAGCGTGTCTAAAAAAGGAGAGAACTCTAACTCACTTCCCCCTCCATCTCTCTCTTCTTCAATGAATTCTTGCAGCGATGATGAACATCTACATGCCAATTTATAGGTTGTGTTTGTAACACCCCCAGGAGGGTTCTAACCATGCATCAAAGAAAAAGGAAGACAGCATTTCAAGAACCTCTGCACAGCCTTCAAAAGAATCCATATTTGGACCGCAAATTCAATCTAGTGCCCTCCCATTATTTGTGTGTGTTTTACATGATCACTGTTGCCATGCAGCGTACAGTATGAAGGGAACAACGTACTTGACAACATCAAAATGAAGTGAGGGAGGAGGTGAATATACATGATGTAGTGCCAAAATGCCCAGCGATCATAACCATTCTACGATGTTGTTGGATACAGTATATGTATATATGCAGGGCCTAGTAGAATCCATCCATCA
Source organism: Diadema antillarum (assembly GCF_040938485.1). Taxonomy (NCBI): domain Eukaryota; kingdom Metazoa; phylum Echinodermata; class Echinoidea; order Diadematoida; family Diadematidae; genus Diadema; species Diadema antillarum. The sequence goes on along the minus strand of NW_027271815.1, from coordinate 728,160 downwards.
CTACCATCTGAAAGTTGTGAAATATTTATTTTATGCTTTTATGAGGGGATACTAAATCATCGACATCGAATCACTTGACAATCATATTTGTGCTGCATCCCCAAACTATGCATTATTTTAAACATGTGACCATTTGATATTCACTGCCCAACGTTTACACAGTGTTAGCCTTTGTTGAAGACTCTCTGCAACAGTGCCAAAAGAGGTAATTTTTTTTTAATTCATACGCTTTTTGAGTTACCGGAGTTTATTACAACTTAATACAAGCACTTGGCAGCAAAGATCAAAACTGATGAGCAGAACTGTGTTTAAAAGATGCTCATGAAAATTTTATGTCTGCACATAAATGGCCTTTAATTGAGGAAATCTAGCAATTTCACAGATCAAAAGTGACTAACAGCAATGAGAAGAATTTTGGAGATCCAACAAAAGTTCTTTTAACTTTACACCTTTGAGTTTAATATGGAATTTGCTTCTAGCATTTGACAGCAAAATGCAATATACACTGTACCAGTCAGCAGAGCTGTGTTTAAAAGAAGCTCATGTTTTTTGCATGTTTTGCACTGATAGCCTACGGGCAAATCTAGCGATTTCACAGGTCAAAGCGACTATATACACTGTATCATACAGGGATTGAATTAAAAATTCAAGAGTAGTGATGTGGAGTACTGGTTCAGGCTTTCTCCCATTTATATCATGAATAATCATCACATACATAGTCTCAAAGGCCCTTCTGCTGATGCACCTTGCTTGAGATATCATTCTTATAAATCTAAGTTACAAACGATGGTCAGGAGCTAAAGTTAAATCAGTGTGAAAGCCTTTGAAGACTAACACAGTGTGTGCAGAAAGACTTCAGACATTGACTCCTTGCAGTCTTTCTCATGGGGGGGGGGGGGGGGGGAAGGTGTTTTTTTTTTTTTTTACCTTTATTACAGTGAATCTTTACTGTGCGTTTATTTGTGGACCTACAGTATGTGATTATTCAGATTTAATCTTCCCCTTCATAGATTATTTCTTTATAATAATAATAATAATTGCATTTATATGGCGCTTCATACTGACGTTTCTAAGCACACTTTGCTACTCATACAAATAGATTAGAAAACACAATAACATTAACAAAATCAGCATTAACAGTCCAAAAGAAGAAGAAAGAAAAGAAAAGAAAAGAAAAATACATGTGATACAATGGTACAATAATTGATAACTGTGTGCGCCTCCAGGAGAAAAACAAAATTACAACTGATTAAACAGGTGAGTTTTAAGAAGAATTTTAAATGATTCGACAGATGAGGCATTACCTTCCATTTGTCTCTGCTTTTCTTTCCTTTCTTTTTTTTTTATAGTTTTAAGGAGTAAATTCCTCTTGGGAGGAGGCCGGGCTTTGAATGCTTTGCGCTGACCTGGGAGAGTGGGGATACCATGGAGTAGGAAGGCTTGCCCAGCTCAGATATATTCGAAAATCCCCGTAGTGAATCTTGTACAAATTTATCAGTCATCTCTATGAAAGTACAGACACAGCGGAAGAATATCGAGAGGAATCTACCATTTCCAATGAGTATTGTACGCTTTGAAGCACATGTACTGTACTGTATTTGGTGGTGGGCGCTAATCATACTTTTCGAATATCCCCCTGTGGGCAGCAAATGGAGATCAATTCAACTGCATCACTCATGTCTTCCCATGCCACCAAGTCTCATTAATAGTTGTGTGTTTGTTTTTGCAAAATTTACGAGATATTCCAAACTTCAAAGAATCACACAAAACAAACAGACAAATTCAATGGATAAAAAGAATATGGAATAAAACAAAAACAGAGTATCTTTCACTATCATTCATTTATCCAGCTTCTCTTGATGCGAAACTGTAGGCCTACTCATTAATCGTTCATATACCACTTGACAAATGTTTGACGGCTCCACAGAGCATCACTTTCAGTACCTAAAGATCATTCCTTGTAATGTTGCACTGGACCCACAAGACAGTACTGTTCAGATGGCACATACTCTTTACAAGTACAAAACATGCAACCCCTACTAATAAAAAAGAAAGAAAGAAAGAAAGAAAGAAAAAGAAACTCAGAAATCATACAAACCTTCTTGAGCAGATACGGGGCGTCTGGGTTGAGCTTGCAGCGCCTCTCGACGACATGGATGGCGCCATCGTCGCTCTTGTACTCAGACATGATCTCGCTCCCCACAAAGATTGGGATCATCTTGCAGGTGGGGAACCTCCGGTCATAGGCCTGCATGAGTTCATGAGACACATTGTATGAAAGAAACCAGTAAGTTGTGCTTCATCTTCGGAACAAATGGGAAGATACCATTCAACATTAAATATTTTTTTTTTCATGACTGTACAATTGGAGAACTTTCATACACATTTCATGCTGAATTTGAATGTATTTAAATTTCCATGATATCTCACTTTTAATGATCATACAAATTACTGAGTGCCATAACCACGGATCCTTCTGAAAAATAGAAAAGTTGCACATTTGACTGCTTCTGTTCTACTGGACTGTTTGTAGACTGTGAAATTTGAAAAATAAATCCATGAAATACCTGCTAAATATCTCTTGGAGGAGCCTAGCGAGGTAATAATTACAGTGTAAATCGAATCAACTGTGCATTAATTTCAACTTTAATAGCACACACAAATGGAGCACTGTTTACTTTTAAAACCATCACATAATTGTACTCATTCCTGTACAATACATGTAATACGTACAAGCAGCCCCTTCTTCTCCGTTTGGCAGCTGAAGCATACAGTGACTGTTGTACTTGATGTTTTAATACCTACATTGTCCATACATGGTGTATATCCTTTGGCTAAGACTACAGACAGACTTCTCTATTTCAGTGTGAATGATCAGCCTGTGCTTTGACAGTTCACTCTTGTAATTCTTCCGGTACCGCACAATGTACATGACTGAAAGTGATGATTGAAAGTGACTACAATGTGTAACGTAATCAAATGTACTATAGGAATCTAATTCACTATTCTATCATATGTACTGTTGAAAACTTTCCAGAAAAAGAAAAAGTTCATGCCACTTTACCCTAAAGAATTTGTTTAAAAGATAAGGAAAAAAAAGGAAAGATTCTAAATTCATCGCATACATGTATGTGCCACATGTATGGCACAAACCACAAAACATTTCTCTCATGTTTGCAACCACACTCCTCGTTGCAGTGAGGCTTTTTGTGGATTTGTTTTGTTGCAATAGCAATCTGCACTACTATTGTATGAAATCTCATCCAGTTATGTTAATAATCAAACCATTCTCTGCAACCACAATGACCAACTAGAGCCTTTTAGTTTACTTTCTTTTTGAGAACCTCCTCAAGACACGATGATGACGCTTTTCGAATAATGTACAGAGTGTATAATCAGGGAGGTGGAAACCTCATTCCACCTCCCTGGTATAATCCACGGCTGCTTCCTCACCAAGGTCAATGACCTCCTTTGACATGTAATTCAAAGAGAGTCCTCTCTAAACAGAATTTCTCATCACTGTGACCTTTACAAAAGGAGTCTCCAAGCCATAAACTACCGCTGCCATCTAGGGTTATGATGTACAACACAGGTTCATGTGTATGTAACTGCTGTGCATACAGTGTACATGTACAATGAATGTGTGTTCATTGTATTCTAGACATCTGAGAGTATTCTACTATCAAAGTACTATACTGTACATTGTTGCATCATATGAAGAACTACATCGTACATTGCACCTTCAGCATTTTAGAAGTCACTGAACACTTTATACCGTAAAGTTATACAAACTCGTCAGGTCAAATTCTATGAAAGTTTGATCATATAATAGTACTCTAGTTGGAAATTCTTAAATCTGCAATGTTCTTTAATAGTTATCATGAATAAGAAAATAGCCAGGCTCTTGAGTAGTATGTAAAAAGCATGACTTTCAATGAAAAATTCCTGACTGTAGAAACATTTTCCGCTATAATGCACAATGATTTGAGGTGTCGTTTAAATAGGTAAATAGAGTCTAAGTACTGTAAACATGAGTGCTTGCATCGTTCAACGACTCTCCCTTCTTTGGAAAAATAGCCAACGATCAATACTGTAACACGCCCCAGCCTGCATGCTGCTGATTCAAACCAAGCACATAGGGTCTGGCAACGCCTCCCTATTGTTGTCCTGTGTCAGGACGCGGTGCAGACAGAAGCATCACAGTGACGGAGCAAGGCAGGTACACGAGGGGAGTCCAGATAACGGCTGCAGTAATCAATACATACTGGAAGAGCCAAATGGCCTGAGGATGTCTCCATCTGAACTAGTCTCTGTCCGTTTTCAGGGTGCTGTTTGTTTTTTTCTTTGTTAGTTTTTTTTTTTAACAATTCAATTTGTCTATTTGTATTGGCTCTCTGTACAATACCTTTTATCATAATCATTTTGTACATTGTAAGGTTTCTTTCTTTACTTTTTTGGGGGGAGGCATGCAGGAACAAAGTGGTCAGTACATTTTTCCCCCTTTTTTTCCCGCTCTCTACATCTTCTCTAGATACAGACATGGTACGGTTGTACTCATCATCTGTAGGACTCTTTATGTGGAAAATGCAGCATGGCATAACACATCAGCAGGGCTTTAAAGATGAGTACCGGTACACCACAACAGTGGATTGTGCTAGATTTGTACTTCAGTACAGTGCACTTGTAAGAATGGTACAGTAATTGATACACTCTATGCATTGCATCTACATTGCTTATTTTACATGCACATGCAGTAACACTGGGACTGAATCAGACAGAGTTTGAGCCTGCACAGTTACTGCAATTGCACTCAATGTTGTCACATTATTTATTGGCAGAGGTACATGTATAGACTGTCTACAATACACTGGTGAGTCAATATTTTTGAAAATGAATAGGTAACTGCCCATCAAAAATATATGTGAGGCTCTCAGCCAAATATTCAGTACTCATTCTGCCAACTACGCTGTAGGAGAAACATCTCATTAGGCTTTATTCTATACCAGTAGTGAGTACATACATGTAAAACCTCACTGAGGTACCACAATTTCTTCTTCAGTTATTAATACTCAGATCATAATATTTCCAATCCTATAAAACATGATAATCTGGACTTTGGATCTGCAGGGGTTACATAACCCGTACAATTGTATGAAAGCTCCCTATGGAAGAGAGAATCTCAATCCATATGCATGCTGTACATTGTACACAGTTTGCTGAGCACGCATACAGCTATAATTTCAAACTGTGTTCTCCAACCAAAGGGGATGAGGAACAAAAGTTTTATCCAAGTATACAATACAGGCTACAAATGTATTTTCTTGCTTGAATTTGTTCTGTCTGTCTAAGTTATGAATATTGTGAGAGGATCATCATACTATAAAACTGTACTTATTGGCACCTCTTACATACATATACACGCCATCATTTCATTGCCATGCGTTTTTATGTCAGACGAACACACACACACACACACACACACACACTAATTAACATTTCCTAGATTTGTGTACTCTGAAGTTGATTTCATCTGACAAGCTGTTTCTGTCACCCTCTCCAGACCCCCACCCCCACTCCCCCACCCCAACCCATGATGATGACGTACAGGTGTTACTCGCCAACAAACTTGCCCACTTCCTCCCTCCCTGACGGCCTATTTTTAGGGCATATAATGTGAGAAAGTGACAATTAACATCCCACGCTGTTTCCACGGCAACTAAGAAAAAATGCAGCCAAATGAGCTCATATCCCACTCATGTCCCTTCCAAAACCCAGCCCCACACCTGTCCATGAAGTCAGTTCAAATCTTTCATTGCCATATCAACGTCAAGCAAACTGCAAAATAGCAAAACATAGTCATCATGAGGTAAGCATAAATATTGGGAGATGAGAGAGTAGTGGGGGAGATCACAGAGAATCAATGAATGATCATGACAATGTAAACACTTTCAACATTTGTACTTGAATCATCTCTGCACAGGTTTCCTATTAAGGCCAATTATCTCGAGCTACATCCCGTAAAGCTTCATAATTATTATCAAGTTGACATGCACATGGTACATGGTGTACAATGTACCATACTATGTGTACAATACTGCTTCCATCCAGCATGGCACTGATATCTTTATCTCCGACATCTTGTGTCCAATAGTTATTGATATTAACTTTCAAATCTTAAATGTGAAAATCGTAACTCTACTGATTGTGACATACATTGAACAGTGTACAGTGTACAAGTACAAATTTAGTGTATGTATAGGTTTGAAAATTATAAAGTGCTTTTGTCAGCCCAACACCATCGTCACTTCTAGATGTTGCTACATGATGTACCAAATGTACAACGTACTTTGGAGTGGTAATTATAATGGCTGGAGGATACAATTCTGGATTTTGTACACACTTTGCACATTTAATACTACTGTACAACAGTACAATAACCCATACACATTATACAACAATGTTGTGAAGCTGATAGTCACCTTCTGAATAAAGATTCACCAGGAAACAGTTTGTTTTTGGATATTTTTTCCCTGATGCATGGAAACACCAATTCCAAGAGAAAGTTGCCTACAAGGACAGTCATGAAGGAAACAGGATATGGGTGTATACAGCTCTGTGAAAATCTGAGTAACATTATCAGACTTGCTGGGTCTTTCAGTTTATGTTTGTGTGTGTGTTTTAGAATCTCATTCAGAATGAGTGAAGATCAGCAGAACTGCGATTAGAAAGTGAATACGTGTCAAAATATTGATATTCCTTTTGCAACATAGAGCAATACACAACTTGCATCCGTAGGATGTATTCACATGAAGGAAGTTACAGTATGGTAGTGTGTAATTCATATCATAGGATACATACATATGTGGAAAACTTACAGTTCAGGCACCAACTTCTCAACTCAAAAGCATAATGGGTAATTCCATAAAATAGGGACCCACTTTGTGACATGCCTATTTTGCCGATAAAATCAGAAAATCAGATTTTTGTTCAACATAACTTTAAAAAACATTCATATTGAGTAAGTCCCTTGAAAACTGACTGAAAATTAACATTCTAAACTGAAATTGAAGGAAGTGAGCATACCAAATTGCAGTGTATGGCAAAAAACTGGTTCACCAATGGTGTCCCCCTTACATGGTGAACCATCCATTTTGGCATCTTACCACATATTTCAAACTAGTTCTATGTTTGTTTCAATAGAAGTGATTATTTTGAAGTAAGAAATTAACTATACTATTGAAAAAATGACACAACCCCTATTTTTGGCCAGGGAAAAGATTCTTCAGTGTTTCTCGTGTAAGGGGGACACCAAATACTATTTTTGCATTTTTTTTCTTCAAATTAATAGAGTGGTCATTTTTTGATACCTGTAACAAAGAAACCACAGCTACATTGTAAAATATGCCAATGAGGAGCAATTATTGTTGTGATAAGACACAAAAAATTAGCTATCACTGTGCCCAGACGTAATATTTAGGGGGACACCAAAGCCATGTGTGTGAAAATCATAATTTGGTCTTTTTTTTTCAAATTTATTTATTTTACCCCAATTTTCTCTTGAAATCTTTTAAACTATATGATTGCTACCAAAATAACAACAAACAGTTCAACACTGGTCCTTAATATGGATTCCACACTAATAAATTAAGGTTTCTCATGTAAGCAATTATGGGGACACCAAAACTTAGTATGTGAAACGTCTTTCTTGGGATTTACGTGCGCAAATGTGTATCAATTGATGCATGAATTATATTTATAGTGTTCAAAATTTGCTCGTCTTTTATCATTTTTTACCCCTTAAAATAGAGTTTAATCCACAAACAAGCTGTAAATCTAACTGGTGTTACAGTAAAATGTCACACAATTTTGCCCAAAAATGTTGTGATTTTGCACTTTTTGTCAAAATTCATGTGGAACTTTGAAGAAGCAATTTCTATATTTTACTTTGAAAAGGAAGATACTTACATGTAGCTGAATAAGAGTATTCAGAAGTAAAATTGATTTAGGGTATGTAATTTTTAAGCAATGACAATATGAAGCAAATAGAAGGGGCATTTAACTAGTGGGACCCTTTTTAATGGAATTACCCATATTGAATGAAATTATAAAGCTAAGGAACAAAGAATAGATTATAGGCCTCCAGAGCACTTGTGCCCTGAGGTTTGTTGTTGAATGTGATGTTTGTGCATACATGTGTGCTGATATCAAATGAAATTCAAATACAGAACATCACAAAAAAGTGTGTGTGCATATGTGTGTGTGTGTGTGTGCGTGTGCATTCTCGTATCTTCCTTTCTAACTCTATCTTCCTTCTTTCATTTTTCAAATAATGTACAGTATCTTTCTCTCTCTTTCCTCCCAACTTTTATTTCCTTTTCATTGTTATTTTCTTTTTATCTAAACACTGTTTCCTAACTTCCGTAGACCTTTCCCTTCATCTACATTTACTCTTAGTGTCTTTCCTCTCCAATATTTTTTCTTCTCTAGTCCTTCTATCCATAAGTATCTCTTTTCTGTCTTTTTAGTACCGGTACAGTACAATTTTTCCTTTTCTATTCATCTTTGGACTTTCCTGTCTTTAGTTTTTAATCTCTCTCTCTTTCTCTCTTCCTTTCCCTTTCAATCTATCTTTATTTTTCCTTTCTTCCTTTCTTTTTAAATCCATCTGTTTCTTCTTTCTTCCCTTCCAATTTATGTTTCCTTTTCATCTTAAGGCTATTTCTCTCCTGCAAATGTGGTTATTTTTCCTTTCTTTTTTGTATTTTCCATGCCATATTTTTGTATTCATGTATTATCTCTTCTCCCTTTTCCTGTCTTTTCTCTGCATCCATTTCCCCAGACCGTTCTCTCCTCTTTTTCATCTCTTAATTCTCTCTCATGTCTCCCCTCGTTTTCTCTCCTTAATTTCCAATCTACCAAATTCCAAAATGCACTATTTTCCGAGATCGAAGCGAACTCACATCTTTCATTCTCATTTCATTCAAACACACACACACACACACACACATGCAACACAGAACAACAAACCTCGATCAACCACTTTGTAAACAACCAATACCACAAAGTCTTGCAAAAAAATTAAATGGGAAAACAAGTAGATCCTATGTCTTTTTAAAGATAACTGGGCTGTAGAGAAACTCGCTGTGATCACTATGGGGTCGCTACATTCCGGTCCAACAATAGACTGTATTGCGTGCTGCCGTCAGAACGTGTACCATTGACTTTTTACGTGAAAATTCATCATTTTGAGGATTTTAAGTGACGACAAGCCCAGAGAGAGAGAGAGAGACGGAAAAAGCTTTTGCATATTATTGCTGTACAGTATTGTTAATTTGTAGCTTGTAAGCTACAGACTGAATTTTTCATATGCCTTAAACTGGTATTCAGACACCCTGACCTGGTGCGAAACTGCACTAGCGCCAAGGTCTTTACTTTACAATTCATCATGCAAGGGTAGGGTCTACAGACGTCAGACCTCGGCGCTCGCTGGAGTAGAGTTTCTAACAGATCTAGGACTAGATACTCATATGAGACTAGCACACAATAGTGCTCCTCAGCTCAGTCAGTAGACGAGACCCTAAAAAAATAATAACGTTACTAATACTACCTTTACCACTGTAGATAACCTACTCTGGTCTCTGCCTTTTTTGGGTCTTTGATACATACCGGGTAGGCACCCTAGGGTCTAAATTACACGCAGAGGGGTCTATTTGGTAGCAATGCCAATGGTTAGTACTCCATATCAAAATGCCGGTAGAGATGGGAATGGGTGTGTAAACACATCGATCGAATGCAGTGACAGTGTGTCATCCCAAGTAGGCCGGAGCAGAAGAAAATTTTACACGGCACTGATTAATGAAATCACTCACCTTCATGACCAATTCGAAGGGAAACTGGTACACCCTGACGGGTGATTGATACGTCTGCACCATCTCCTCTGACTGAGTGTCAACTCTGCCACGGTAACATGAGCGGAAAATCTCAGAATTTTACACAACTAATTCTGTATGTTGCGTGCTGGCTGGCTGAAGTCTGTAAATGTTACGCCTGCTGCCACGCCACTCGTAAACGTTGAACCCTACGCTCACGGTCGGCACGGTACGGACTACGGTGTCCAACAACGTTGCGCTGTAGCGCCACGCAAAAAGGGTTCGAACTCGTTTGTGTAGCTATAGCTCGGCCACCGAGTCTTTACTCAGTAAAATAGAGACGATATCCCTCTCCTGCACACGAAGTCAATGATTCACACTCTTAGCTCTTGACGACGACTGGTCCATGGTAGCAGCAACTCACCGGTCGATGATCATCGTGATCCATATACCGCTCGTTATCGCGCCGTCCTTGTCTATCAAAAATAGCACGCGAAGATTTATGTAGGCCTAGCGCCTAACTGGGCCTACCGGTATTTTTTGTTTGTTTGCCTTGCTTGTATTATTTTCCATGCATAAATCGCGAGCACACAAATCGCATACGAAACAAATGAGAGTAGCGTAGTCGTCATACGACGAAGAGCCCCACCTACGTTAAGTGCATTATAATTTTTTTTTTTCCTACCGTTGTCTCTGTTGTGCATGTTGTTTTATGCTGTGCAGAGATAAGATATTTATGTAAAGAGTGCATTATGTGGAGATGATACCACCGATCTCTCCCCGCTGCACTATACAAGTAGAAAATATAGCTTTCGTAAGTCAGCAAATACAGTCAGACCTCAGTAACATAAATGTCTGGTGTAAGACATGGGGAGCAAAACTGCCCCCTAGTAAAACAAAATGTATGGTGAGGAAGAAAGATTTGCGGTGACACCATGTGTATGTAGTCCTTAATCGGATCGCTGTTTGGCAGAAGAGCCTAGAAAGAGGAGAAACGAAGAGGGAAGCGACATATGGGGGTTGTGAGGAGGGCAGAAAGTGAAGAGTGGGAGACAGTAATGGGCTAGAGGTTGAAGTTGCACTAGTGGAGACGGTAGAGAAAGGAACACAGAGAGTGGTAAGGAAGAATAGTGTGAGAATCAAGTAGGATGTTCGGACATCGTTAGAAGGGGAAAGATGAAATAGAAGGGAAGAGGAAGAGGAAGGAGTTGAATGTTGGAGAATCATGGAGATAGGAGAGAGCAGTAAAGATTCATGAAACCAAGAGAAGAAAAACGAAGTCGGCGAACAGTGTGGCTATGGAATGCGGAATCAATGGAGAAAGGACGAATAATCCCTCGAAGGAAGGGTAAGTAGAGGAGAGATGAGAATATGTTGATAGAAGGGAGATAGAGAGAGAGAGAGAGAGAGAGGCGGGGGGGGGGGACAAAGAAAAGAAGTAGAAAAGAACAAATTGAAATTCAATACGTAAATCAGAGGGAGCTAGTATGGATCCTAGAATGAAATGCTGCTGAGAGGGAGAAAAAAAAATTGGAAAGGAAATTGATGACAGTTAAGTCCTGAAAAGGTTCCTGTGGGAGAAAAGCAAAAAAATAAGAAATCAAAATGAGGTTAAAGTGTAGACCTGAGGAGAGAAGACAAGAGAAATAACCTGTGGAGAAATGTGTAAATTAAGTAGTGGTCCTGAAAAGGACCGTTGGGTTGTATGGAAGGAAGAAATAAAACAAAAAGAAGAAATAAGAGAAGAGAACAGAAAAGAAAAGAAAATATAAGTAGTGTAGAAACAGACAAAAGTGTAAGAGAGAGAGAGAGAGAGGAAAGAGAAATGAAACACTGAGTAAAGGTGCTAGTGAAAGTAGCGCAAGAAATCTAGTTATAAGAATAACTAGGAGAACCGAGGAACTTGACGTTTCGGGCAGGTTGACTGTCCTTCGTCAGAAGTGAAGCGTGATCTGAGACAGCGTTGCCAGGTCCCAACAGAGCAAAATCACCAAAAGGCTTGTAAAAAAATCACCAAACGCCATCAAATATCACCAAATTTGGAAAAGCGTAGGTAAAGCTTCAATTTCAAGACAAAATTATATCAATAAACCTTTATCAAACACTGCGCGAGTCTCGGTGCAATTTTCGGCGCACCGTAGTCACACACACTAAGTGCAAAATGTGTACGATGTGTATGGATATATGACTATGAGTGTTTGTGTGTGTCGCTGTGACCAAAAAAAAAAAAAAAAAAAGGGGGGGGGCACATGTTATGTTTCTGCAGGAAATAAGGGGAAAACTTTGGGCAAAATGCATTTTCGTTTTCAATTAGTGTGATCATTTTTTATGGGTCTAAAAATCACCAAAAAGTTATCAAAAATCACCAAATTTTGATTTGGTTACCAGGCTAAAATTTTGTCACCAAACAACTTCAAAAATCACCAAATCCATATATAGCCCGCCTCTTCTCAGAAAACTCAGATCACGCTTCACTTCTGACGAAGGACAGTCAACCTGCCCGAAACGTCAAGTTCCTCGGTTCTCCTAGTTATTCTTATAACTAGATTTCTTGCGCTACTTTCACTAGCACCTTTACTCAGTGTTTCATTTCTCTTTCCTCTCTCTCTCTCTCTCTTACACTTTTGTCTGTTTCTACACTACTTATATTTTCTTTTCTTTTCTGTTCTCTTCTCTTATTTCTTCTTTTTGTTTTATTTCTTCCTTCCATACAACCCAACGGTCCTTTTCAGGACCACTACTTAATTTACACATTTCTCCACAGGTTATTTCTCTTGTCTTCTCTCCTCAGGTCTACACTTTAACCTCATTTTGATTTCTTATTTTTTGCTTTTCTCCCACAGGAACCTTTTCAGGACTTAACTGTCATCAATTTTCCTTTCCAATTTTTTTTTTCTCCCTCTCAGCAGCATTTCATTCTAGGATCCATACTAGCTCCCTCTGATTTACGTATTGAATTTCAATTTGTTCTTTTCTACTTCTTTTCTTTGTCCCCCCCCCCCCGCCTCTCTCTCTCTCTCTCTCTCTATCTCCCTTCTATCAACATATTCTCATCTCTCCTCTACTTACCCTTCCTTCGAGGGATTATTCGTCCTTTCTCCATTGATTCCGCATTCCATAGCCACACTGTTCGCCGACTTCGTTTTTCTTCTCTTGGTTTCATGAATCTTTACTGCTCTCTCCTATCTCCATGATTCTCCAACATTCAACTCCTTCCTCTTCCTCTTCCCTTCTATTTCATCTTTCCCCTTCTAACGATGTCCGAACATCCTACTTGATTCTCACACTATTCTTCCTTACCACTCTCTGTGTTCCTTTCTCTACCGTCTCCACTAGTGCAACTTCAACCTCTAGCCCATTACTGTCTCCCACTCTTCACTTTCTGCCCTCCTCACAACCCCCATATGTCGCTTCCCTCTTCGTTTCTCCTCTTTCTAGGCTCTTCTGCCAAACAGCGATCCGATTAAGGACTACATACACATGGTGTCACCGCAAATCTTTCTTCCTCATTTACTTCACCATGCAAACCTTCAAACAACACAAAAAAAATGTATGGTTTTCTCGCATCGACGGTTCAGCGCCCCTCAATAAAAATCGAAAATTCGGATATTGAAGTAGTATCAGATTTCACGTTTTGGGGAATGATTTTTGACTCGCGCCTCTCATGGAAGCCACACATAGACAATATCAAAATAAGATGTATGAAAAGAGTAAATGTTCTCAAGTGTCTAATTTGCACAGACTGGGCTCCGATACCGCTTCTATGCTTCTACTTTATCGCGCCCTTATAAGGCCCGTTTTAGATTACGGTTGTGAAGTATATGACTCGGCGAAACCCACTGCAACCAAGACATTAGACACTGTACAATATATAGCATTAAAAGTTTGTAGTGGAACAACGTTTTTCACCTCTCTTCCAGCACTCCAAACAGAGTGTGGTGAGATGCCATTGGATTTAAGAAGGAAAATGTTGAGTTCAAATTATCTAGCAAAGTTACCCACGAGTAAATTACCCAATCAAGGAACCCATATCACCTTGCTGGCAATACGAACTTTTAGATTATAAAGACGAATCTCCTTTTAACAAAAGAGTCCTTCATCTCACTCGGGAAACTGAAAGCCGCATGTCAACCCATGCAAATGTACCACCTTGGCTCATGCCTCCCCCATTAGTACCCACCGAACTCCACGACGAAATAGAAAAGAAACACACCCCAATCGCAGCCATAACGAATCTAGCGCTTAACATTATTCACGAAAAATGGAACAAATACACCCACATCTATACAGATGGATCAAAAGACCAATATCTGAACACCAGCGCAGCAGGATACGTACCAAAGCATGAAGTGAAAATCGCTCATAAAATTTCATCAATTTCAATATTCCGAGCTGAACAATTAGCTGTAATATTACACTGTAAAAACATCGGTGTTAGATTTAACACCACGGGTGTTAAATCTAAATCTATATTTAACCATTATATGAAACAGTGGCAACTACAATGGGAAAACTCTGAAAGAAGTCGATTTTTATTTCACAGTATACAACCAAATATAAAGCATACATGTAAAAGCAATCTGTGATGAGAATACTTCACAGATTAAGAGTAGGAAGTTGTTTACTGAATGAAACGTTGCTTAATAGGCAAACATATTGATTGTAAAATGTTCTCAGTGTGGTATATCAGAAACGGTGCAGCATTTCCTCTTATTATTATGTCCGGGTTATAAAGAATACAGAAATCAGTTACAAAATCATCTTGGAGTAACTAATCTTATATAGTATAAGTAATATATTGAATCATCCTCAACAAAAGTATATTATTTGTTTTGTTAGATGCACTGGTAAATATTGGATATCATAGTTTGTATTGATAGCTTAGTATTAGTTGTTTATTGACTATTAATGATAAAAGGCGAACAAACTCTTCATTTATATATCTTTTGTTGTTTGCAGGTTTTCTTATTTTGAATTTCATGTAAATTAAATGAGAGTTATAAGTAAGATAACAGTGTAATGTAGATTAGAGTAGTGCCCGGTGTGTATTCTTCAAAAGCAAAATTTGTTATAGGTTGACACCAAATTGTTTTAACCAACCACAAAAACTAAAGTTATTTATGTAGAAAAATATTCGCCGGGAGCTGCTGCGCGAGGACACCGACTAAAGAGCGCCATCAAACGACATCAACCAGCACAGTGACGACGTGACACACACGAACCATGGTACCAGACTCGACAAGCCAACACTCAGCCCAGTCAGTGCAAAAACTAATTAACAACGAAAGACCAGGCGGTGCCGATCAGGCCACTGTACAAGCACAACAAAAAACCGTACAGAGTGGCGTAAATAGTGAAGTTTGACTGAAAAGCGCCAAAAAACCCCCCTCAACAACAACACCACCACCAACAACAATGACGACGACGACGACGACGACGACGACGACGCCGCCGCACTACTACCCGGTCCGGCAGCGTACTGATCCAGATCCAGATCAGTAGCATCGATGTTCTTGGAAATGGTCATTACCTTCTGCCCTTTGCACAAAATAATTATCATAATATTACTATTGTACCATTCATATCAACACTCTCAACAATTATCATAAGATGGACGGAAATTCACCAGAAGAGGGCAAAATTAATATCAAATATCCAGAAGCTATAATTAATAAATTGATTAACTATCAATCTCTATACTGCTTCGTTACTTGATATTCTATTGTATTCTCTGTTGGTCTGAAAATAATCTCTTTCTGCTGTCCACTCATAACATTCACCCTGCAGTAGGGTCTTAATCATTAATCATCAAAAACCATCACACAGTCCTTAAAGGGGAAATCCAGTCCAAACATAAGTTAGTCTGATGAGAAAGAGTAAAATATTACAATATTACAAATATATCAATGGAAAGATTTTGATCAAAATCTGGTGAAAAATAAGGAAGTTATGACATTTTGAATTTTTGCTAATTTTTCAGGAAACAGTTCTTGAATGGTCAACATGAATATGCAAATGGCAAAGTGAGCATGTCATCCCCTCACAACTTGCCATAGGGTTTCTACATAAAATTTTGAAATTTCCCATTTTTCATTCAAACGCAATTATGCCCGAGGCTCAAATCCTGATATCCCTAACTGATTACTATTCCGAAGTTATTCAACAAGGAATATAAACATCATGTTTCAGACTTCAATGACAGACACATTGAATTTTCATCATTTTTTGAACACGATCAATGGAAAATTTTGAGGTTATGACATGGTCAGCTCACACATTTGCATATTCAGATCCACTGTACAAGAACTGTTTTGCAGAAATTAGCAAAATTTCATAACTGCCTTATTTTTCATCCAATACAGTCTAATTTTACTGTTGAACTCGGTAAGATTTTACTCTTTTTTATCAGACTAACTTATTTTTGGACTGGATTTCCTCTTTAAATCATCAAAATCCATGTCTTCATTATCATCATCATCATCCATTCATCATCACAGTGCAGCAGCTAAAAGGTGCTTTAAAGTTATTGTTTCTTCTTTGGCGATGTAGTTGGTGATATAGTTCACACTAGAAGCAGGAGAATCACTTTTGAATCCTTGAGTTTGGCAGAGTTGTAGTTGTTCTTTGTTCTTTGGTCATCCTACAGTGTGAATGAATAACTCAATCTGTAAATCAAGCATTCTTCTTGTCATAATGAATCACCACAGCTTTTTACAGCTCAGAGTCTTAAAGTGAAGCTTGCATGATATGTACACCATAAAAGTACAATGGTAATTCTGTTTTATCAAATGATTTGTGGTGTTATTATTTTCTGCACCTGTTATCTGCTTCTTAATTATTATTTCATGATTGTACTACTGTACTTTATATTTTCCATAATTATGTAAATTTGTCAGAAAGTGAGACATGAAAATGAGAACAAACATCATCTTGGTATTACAAAAAAAAATCACTTTTCTTAATGATGCATTGCACTATCTTCATAAAATTTGTTATGACATTTGATTTGGGGTAGCTTAACTTAAGTCTACAAATCAAGAATGAACAAGTACATTAATGTTTGGTTAGTCAACACTACAAACCGAACAAGTATATCAAGATACAATGCAAAATACGAAATGAGGAAGCTATGCATTTTTTTTAAATAAACAGTGTCAGAGTAAGTAAAACATAGCATGTATTGATTACCTTGGTATTTGCATCCATAATGTAATTCATAGCAAAATATTGAGATATGTCATCATATTTTTTCCATTTTATATACTTTCCCAAATAGATATTAAAATAAAGTTGACATACAATTAATTTACACATTACACATCACACTTTATGCACATGTTCACAAACTATTTTGTACTGCTTTTGTTTTGATCTTTAAAAAAAAATCATCGCTAGGATTTTTATTTCATAACAATGATAAAAGAAAAAATAATACAGGGTACTTATAATGCACCAATTCCACATGACTAATGTGCTCAAGGCGCAGTAGGAAAAGTGAGTTAAGAAGTACAAAATTCATTACACACACATGTACATGAAAATGAATGAAACAATAATGATGAAAAAAATACATAACATACAATTCTACTGGAAAGCGGTTACGAACAATGAGTCTTGAGGGCAACTTTAAAGGAGTCAACATTCAAAATGTAATGGATAGCTTGAGGCACCATGAAATTATGCCAACAACATATCAAAGAAAAAACTTCAAACATGAAAATTAAAATCATATCAGTAAAATACAGATTTTCAAATGAATATCTTTGGTTTTTCTCAATGCATGTTCAATAATTTCAAACATTTTGAGTGCATGGGTGAATGTTTCCATCATACGTTTTGCAGTTTGTCCTTCCGCTATTAAACAATCGGTCTTTGATAGGCATGCTAACTGAAAGTAACACTTGCAGAGCAATGATAACAACAAAAGAGTCATATGCAGATAAACAAACAAAACAATTCATAGACCTGTCATAAAGAACAACATCTGTTTGATGATGGAATGATTTTGTAAACATAAAATGTCATCATTAGCATCCATATCATTATCAATAATGCAGTTGTCTGCACCTATGTTGTCTGTTTTTTTTTTTCCATGAACAAGGCTGATGAACTATCATCTTGTACACTTATGGAAATCCATAGAGGTTGACAACCTATATTATGATTAAAAATGAAGCATAGAAAATCTCTCACAAGAACACTCAATCTTAAATGCCAGACCAACAGGGTTTTGTTTTGTTTTGTTGTTGTTGTTGTTTGTTTGTTTGTTTGTTTGTTTGTTTGTTTGTTTGTTGTTGGTGTTTTGTTTGTTTGTTTGTTTGTTTGGTTTTTTTTTTTTTTTTTTGGGGGGGGGGGGGTATTCCCAACAAGCAGAGACAATCAGAGTATAACATTCTTGATGGTGATATGATGACAAATCCATTTTTTTTTAAGCTTTACCTATTGCCTACAGAAACTGAGCAAGTTGTGTGTAATGTTGATGGATTTTTTTTTTAATTACAAAGAACTCAAGACCCAAAAGCCAGCAGATGTCATAACTGATGTGAAATTCTTAAAACACATGAATTACAGTTACTTCCATGACATCGAGAAAAATGACGATCTGTCTACATTTATATAGTGGAGGAAACCTACTATGAAATTTAATGTTTTCATACTCAAAACAGAGTAAGCGACAAATTCAACTACAGGAAAATCATCAAAGAATTAAAATTTTTGTGGTGTTATCCTGAAGATCCTTCATAGTGACAACAAATCAAAAAATCCACGACTGATTATTATATCTGTGCTATACATTCACAACTACGCTGAGTCTACAAATAGCGTACAGTCATGTTATCTACAATTCAAACAATTCTTTGGTCTTTGAGATCACGAAAAGAGATGAAACTGATATAAAACAAATGTTTTCTATTTGGTATTAATGCAGCAAAATTGATTGGCATGAAAATTAGCAAATCCAATTTTACATACCTCACTTGAAACAAACTACTGCGGTGTTCAATTGGAAAAGCAAATATAAATCTACATAGGAAGGCACAATATTTTGATCCCTTATTTTCTAAATACATGTACATGTAGTTGACCTTCACATTCAACGCAAATCTATGTCTGCGATGCAACAATAACAACATTGATACCCTCAATTCTTGGAAACTCGCCAACCACTTTGTTTATCATTACCTCACCAACAAGGCAGGTCACACACTTTTTGTTTTATGTGAAATACCTGACAACAATCAGTCTCTAAAGGTGCCAAAACAGAGAGTTCATCACATGGGTTGATTATCTCAAGCATTATCACCCAGCTGCAGCACTCGAATGCAAAACTTGCAAATCCATAAAATGTGCAATACCATATTTCATTGCTGTACTTAATTCTCAGTATTTTTTTTTTAGATTACACTGATTTGCATTATAATTGTCATAGTCTTCATTTCACTTTAATTTCAGTTCATTTTCGATATTCCCAATACAACATAGTATTTTTATTTTGTTTTTACTACTTTTGATACTCTCACTGTAATCTCATTCACTATTGCATATACGATGATCACATCTTTAGGTATTTTTACATTGAAAACATAATAATTTCAGTTCTTGGGCTGCTCATATTATTCTTTTTAAATGAAATAAACCATTACTTGAACTTCAACTTGCAAATGTTAACGCCATTGTGGAAAAAAAAGACAGAGTTCCTCTTTCAATGGGACAAAAGATGGAAGAGAACTGGTTAAGTAAAAAAAATCCAATTCCAGGGAGTATCATAATTCCTTTTGCTAATTTTAACTGAATCAACCATGCGTATATTTGCCTAATTGTTATATCGTCCGAAGTGATGGTTGACTTGTTCAAAGTCGATTCAAACTGCTGCAGAAAGAGAAGAAAAATCATATCAGCACTTGGTGGTAATGTTGTATTTGATGAGCACAGTCAATGTGATACATATTAGCCCTGCAGTTGCTTCTTGATAAATTTTTGGAGTGCATTTTGCTCAAATCTTTTCACTTATCTTTCCTTTTCATTATGTCAGCTGTTCACAAAGTGCTGAAGCTGTATTAATGGTTCCTAGAGTACTGTGCTACTGCTGAATTCAAACTGCATCCTAAATCTACGGAAAAAGGGGAGGGGTGGGGAGAGGGAGTGCACCTCTGTAACAGCACTGCATATCCTCATCAGTGAAAAGAAAGAGAGTATTCTCCCACTAACCTCTAGAGCATACCCCTCAGAGTTCCTTACTCCATTGATTACAGAAAACCTGTGAAAACAAGTCATCATTGCCTCCAAAGAAAACTACAAAGTGTTGTACCAGCCCCTCTCCCCTCCACAAGAAAATTGCAACTACACTGACTAGACCATCTTTTAATTAATTTGTAAAGAACTATTTCCAAACTTGAGCGATGAACAAAGCAAGAATGACCATCCCGACTGCAATCATTCCCAGCATCCACCAGCTGGAGTTGCCCTTCCCCTGTTTGCGGTCCTTGGAGGACAGGTCGTCCAAAGACCTGAGAACGTCGCTGACCCCTGGACACTGTTTTGGGTCGAGTCTCGATGCCACTTCATCCGCTGCCCGCAGTCCTGATTGAACAGCCCCGCTCAGGTAGCCGTTCCAGTAAGTGGCCGTCTCGGTACCAGCCCAGTGGATTCTACACAGGTAGAAGGTCAAGTTCTAGAATAGTCAGACCTGTCCAACTGTGTTCAATGATAATCACCATGTTCACATAATCATTAAGAGTTTGAAATCTCTCTCGCCCAGTCTCATTTTTCTCCCTCTTGTGAAATCAGCTACAGATTTGAATTCTATGCATACTTTTTAAAAACTTTTCAAAATAGATAATGTCATTGACTTTCAAAACTTTGCACATTAGATTTTCTAATCCCTAGCTGTGATCATCTTATTCAACAATATGCTTAATATACGAAAATCACTTTAGAAATATTTTTGTATTCTTCTGCAAGTCTTTTTTTTTTCACGTAATCATATTTCTGACAATGCTGCTTCCATATCTTCCTTTCTGGTCAATTTTCCTGGCATACCTGGCCCTATAGTGTCTGTGCCATAATTGTGATATGTTATATAGTTCATATGTTTGCATTCTAAAAGCATAATAAGTATTGTTTATAATATCAGCATCATATATCTATGAGTAAATGTACAATAGTAAATAGACGAATTTAAAATGAATATGTTTTATTGGTATAACAAATTGGTGCTGTTGTTTTGTTCCAGTGTTCCACGTCTTACAAGCTTGGCTTTTTTAGTGGAACACTGTTTTCCATCGTTATGATTATTTACTAGTTTTGTTGCCATGGCAAAGTGCATTGTTTCTTTTTATGACATCATTCGTGCATATACTTTGTATTGTATTTGTAAAAAAAAAAATGCCTTTATCAAACGAATGAAAGACAAATTGAAAAATTGTACCACTTTGGACCATGTTCCCCCCTTTTTTTTTTGATGATGGAAATAAATAGAATATTGATATATATTGAATATTAGTGTAGTGTCACTATTGGGCTGCTTGGAGCCATATGTCCACATCTAATTAAGACAGCTTTTATTTAACTGATATATTACTATGTGCTCTTATAGTGAGATTTCCACGGAGGAGCTCTTGCCTTTTCTGGAGGTTATTATGGGTAGATGTGAAGATCAAGATTTCTGAGAAGATTAAGATAATGAGGAATGAGAGGCTTAGGGAGCTAAATGAGGATGATTACTAGAAATGTATAAGTGGTTTCTTTCGCGATGGTTTTATTTTCGTGCTTTTCGCGCTTTGAGGTTGAACCGCGAATTTAACATCACGCGAAAATATTTTGAACTCGTAGCTTGTTACAATGCTATTGTTACCGACCGCGAATTTAAACACACGCGAAAAAGTCGGCACCGATGGAAACCGCGAAAGTTTCCGTACGCGAAAGAAACCACTTTTACAGTATGACCTTGCCACCTCTGTTCATATGAAGGGAGGTCATGCATCCCTCTAGAAGCTTACCTTCCAAAAGGTTCCCTGATCGCATCCCAGAACTCCGCTGCTCCGGTCATACACAGGTTGACAGGACACCCCCCATTGTATGGCTCTGTGATCCAGTCCTGGAGGGGTGAGCCACACCCAATGGGTGTGGGGGGGGGGGGGGGGGGGAGGTAAAGGGGAGAGAAGAGAATACATGTAAAGATGACGCAGAGATGGTATGTCATACACACTGCACACTTTGGTCCGATGTACTATGGTAGGCCTTCTGCAGGACACTCTACAGAAAGTTTACCATTCATTTTATTACCATTATCTATATCATCAGCATTTTATCAGTTAATCAATCAATCAATTTTCTCTTTGGGAGGTTTTTTGCATGTTAATAGATTATTTCATTTTCTCTAACATTTGTGCCATCACTGTTATATATCTTTGTGAAGGCCTAATTGAGTAATAACCCGATTACTGACTTCAAGCATTCAAGCTTTTAGTTGAAAGAAATAGGTATAACTATGCCCTTTGGTCCTGCATAATTCTTGTAAAGTAT
Organism: Diadema antillarum; assembly: GCF_040938485.1. Lineage (NCBI taxonomy): Eukaryota > Metazoa > Echinodermata > Echinoidea > Diadematoida > Diadematidae > Diadema > Diadema antillarum. The sequence goes on along the minus strand of NW_027271815.1, from coordinate 705,766 downwards.
GTTATATTCAGGGAAAATTCATATGGTTGTCTGAAATATTGAAGTTACGACACATACAAAAGCCGACATAGAAAAAAAAACCACACATTTGTAATGGGGGTTAGGGCATGTAGAAAAGCATGTTTTCAATAATACTTTCTTTCTTTTTAATGTTTCAAGACTACTAAAATACAGCAGTTGTATGCCCAAGGACTACACTATGCAAGCTAATTATTGAAGAACTACCTCTTTATTTGTCTTGCAATAATCATAAATTCCATCCAAAATTTATCACAGAATAATACTGTTTTGAATCCTTGGATCCTAAAAGAAGACAATGGGAACAATAAAATGAAGAAAACGAAGTTGACTCTTTTTTTTTCTTTTTAAGTACAGAACCCAAAGTTTGAATCCAACTTTGTGTGAAAAATGTCTAGAAGCAAGACTAGCAGCATGAATGCAGTGAACCATATTGCTTTCACTCAATATGTTATGTGTATTGCTTGTAGCGAAATGCTGGAAAATAGCAATTAGTAAACAAGGAAAATGTTTCTTACCTTGTCCCTGAACTCAATTGGGGATTTAGCTTCCGGTCCAAGGAATACTGCTACGTGTTCTAAGACAGCTGCCTTCCTTTCCTCATACTGAAAAACAAAAATAAAAACACTGCGATTCAAGTCTTGGCAAAAATATTTCAAGTGTCAAAAAATTACATAAAGAATGTTGTATGCTGTATAACCACGTGACCTATACAATTATTCAAGAACACATTGTGCAGACTGCTATTTCAGATGACAAATAGAGAATCCATGATGGTAAAATTACAGGTACATTTTTATCCAATTTCCTACCTCCATTAAGAGTGTAAAAAGATGTACAATCATTTCCTTTTTTTTTTACTCCTTGAATACTGCAACTCTACTCTATCATCAAAATCAAATCGAACTGAACAGAAGTGAATGAAACCTCCTACCTAAACAAATCAGTTTTGCCATGAAGGTAAATGTGTTTAGAATTTGGGTGCTGAGTAGAAAACTTCAGAAAATCCGTAGCAAAATAAAAGCTCCCAAATTTCAAACATTGTTTTGATCCATATTTTTTCTTCAACTAGCCTTGCTACCATGCTATGTGATTATAAATTCACATTCTCCTTCAAAAAATAAAAACAACAAAGAAAAACATACAGAAAACAATACTGCATCATTTACATAGTAAGATCTGACATAACAAGGAGTTGGTCAGTGGGTGGGGTTTGCATCAGTTGCCAGGCGACAATTACCTTCTTCGTGCCCCAGTGAGCGGCATTGTTGTAGAAGCCAACCAGACCTGGGCTTTCATTGGAAGTTGTGCAGTCAGCGACATACATCACTGGTCCGGCATAGCTTCCTCTTTCCACCTTCTCCTTGCAGAAATTCATGATTTCCCCAGAAAACCCCTTTTCTCTCCAAAAGGCCTGAAAAAAAAACACACACCAATATCTGCATTTGCCTGTGTTTGTTTTTTCAACATTTACTCATTTTGTGTACAGATTATACACTACTCATTACAACTTTTTTTTTCCAATAATTCTTCAATATTTTTATTCCATGCTCAAAAATCTTTTGAATAGTTATTAGAGTGTGTACCCACATGGAATTACACTTGATTATGGATTGACTGTCGTTTTGTGTATTTTTGACAATTTTTACTTTGCAAAAGACCAATAGGTTATGTCTTAATCAAACAATGTCAATGAAGTGAGGTGGAGAATGGGAATAAAGGGAGATAAATAGCAATTGAATGAATTGTAATACTTAGAAATATTTCATGGGGTGATGTGCTACATAAATATTGTGAATTATTATTATCAAAGTGCAGTGAGTGGGCCACAAGAAAATTAGAAACAAACAGACAGACAGACAGACAGACGGACAGACAGTGTGAAAAAAGAGAAAGCCAGAGCTATGGCTGCATGGTTGCAATGTGTTGAGAGATTAACATCGATCCTCAGTCTGAAACACCATCAAAGTCAAAGTGGTAGAGTAACCAGTAATGACAAGGTTACAATTCATGTACTTTGCAGTATGTGAAGAGTTTTTTTTGTCATGTTTGTGATAGTCCTACCACTCACTGTCTTGTAGGTGATGATGAATTTGAAGAGGTTGCCCATCCTCATGTAAGATGCCATAGTCTGTCTCCTAATGGGAACAGGTGAGTACTGGACCGAAACTGCACCGGGGGGGGGGGGGGGGGGGGGGGGGGGGGGGGGGGGGGGAGTGGAGGGTGTCCATGCAACAAAAACAAAGACAAATTTCTCTCAGTTGCATGAAGATAAAGAAAATTCAACATATTTCCAGTTTTCTCACATAACGAAAGAACACTCGACTTCTCTCTTTCCGAAGGCAGGGGAAATAATATTACCCTTAACATATGTCAGTAACAAGTCGAAGAAATGTGCACAATTCAAAAAGTAAAGTTTTGTGAAATTCTCTTTTTATTTTCCTTGTATTGTTGTACGCATGTGACATCACACACTGTAGTAGTCTTCTCATCCAGCAGTGACTGTGCAGATACTTTAAGAATTCATAACTTTTGAACGGATTGTCTGATTTCCCCCAAACTTTCACTGATGTGTTCTACTAATATTCTTGCCTTCACTCAATCCACATGTATATGAAGGTGGACTTGTCCTTTAACTTGTCAAACCATCATGGTTAATTTTGTATGACAAAAAGTTTCTAGATATATTCGACACCATGGTCAATAAATGGACATGCCTTGGCCAAGTGTCGCATCTTCTGTTGAAAATTGATTATGTCAGTGAGGGCTATATTTTGACTGATAACAAAGTAATACATACACATCAGGTTTTCAAGCTTTTAAGTAGACTGCGACACTCTTATTTGCCAAAGCGTGCTGAATGGCATATGAAATAAGACTTAATAACTGTTACTTAAAAGTTGCTTTCCTGGCAGTAGACTGCTCCCTGCGCATGAATGAAATTATAAAGTATCTCATTTATTTATTCATTTTCTGAGTGATTGATCTTATGTACATTATTGCTATTATGTAGAGGAAAGGAGCAAATATTCAAATGTAAATAATGCACCTCCTAAACATACCGACATCAACAACAAAGAAGGTTACTTACCTGCACAGTTGGTTGGCATGGCACTAATGACATATTTGCAGGAGAACGTCTTGCCAGACAGAGTTTGAACCTTGACCTTTCCATCAACCTCGGCATCGCTCTGGTCAATGCTGAGGACCGGTTCGGTGAAGTGGAGATTGGACGAACCAATTTTTTCTGCAAGCTTCTTGCTAACGGTTTGGGCTCCTCCCTTTGATTTTACAAAAAAAACAACACACACAACAGAGAATATTGTGAATAAACCCAGCCTCACACATAACACACATCGGGGGATCAGGGATTTGAACGTGGATGCGAATATCTTCCTTTTCTTTAACAAGTCGGGTCATTCATGTATGCTCAATTATAGCGTTGAAACATCTTAAGAGTGGTGCCTTATGGATATAGGACACGACAGGGAAAGAAAAATGAAATCCAGCCATCTAATGCAAAAATGACTATGAATCACAAGTGCATCTTCAGCTGATTACTATGCAGCAAATCCAACAACCACCGGGCAGATGCAGTTCTATCAATATCATCTCAGTCAGAAACTATAAAAGATATCACCTCTTCCACAACAAAAACTTGAAGTCCATTAAAAAGGTAAATTCAATTCACTTTGATTCAAACCATTAACCATTTTGGGGTGATCGAGAACTTGATGAGTGCCATTGACAATCATTCTGGTTTGAAAGCTAGTGTTAACACATTATGAAAAAGAACAGTATTGCTTGAAAACATAGTGTAGATCTTAATTGCAATTTGTGGAAATCATCAGAGACTAATACACAAATTTGATTTACCAAGCAATTTGACTTGGATTCCTCTGCTTCTCATGTATCATTATTTTCACATGGTCCTTCACTATCTAAACAGTATGATGAAGTTAATTGACCTTGACCACTAAGTATTGACCATTACCCCTCTCGCGTAAAGGAAATGTATTTCCAATTCATTTCTATCTATTACATAAAATAGCATTATCATTAATCGACCTAACAAAAATCATAGACAACTTGGCATTTCAACTTCATTTGTGTGGCCTCTAAACATGACCTTTGACCTTACTTCCTTCCTAGCTGAAAGAAAGGTAAAAGACCTTTGATCTTTAACTATCTATACCACCACTATGTTCACACAAATAATTATGACTTTGTTTTCCAGTCCATCCACTTTAATCATCATTGAATTTTCCTGGCTGATGAGTCCATTGCTGAATATGGCATTTTTGTGCAAATTTGATTACAGTGACCTCTGGCTAATGATCTATTACCACTTTGACTTCAAGTATATAAACATATTATTTTTACCAGTCCTATGTGCCAAGTGACATTATTACTGGACTTTGACATACTAAGTGAGGTTGTACAGCTGAAAAATGTCTTTTTTGGCAAATATTCAGTAACCAATAACTGTTCCACTTAAAGCGATTTTGCAAAAACCTAATGTGAACAACTATCGTACACCTCATGGTCTTGTATTCAGAAAACTTACCTTAATCCTACTCTCTTGTGCTGCTCCGTCCTCATTGAAATACAGCATTCTATTGCTGATGCCAGAGTTGAGATAAAACAGGTAGTTGAGGGCGCTGTAACCTCTTTCCTCTGAACCATTAACAGCGTAGAACACTTTACCTATTAGATCCCTGGCAGCTTGTTCACCGCACAAAATAAATATTTGAATATTAAAAAGAAATAAACAAAGACAGCAATTCACACACAAAAAAATTCATTCCATAACAAACTGCAATCTCTTGCTACCTTTATCTTGATTTCTTTAAAGAACTTTTATTTGCATAAACTTTTTGATGTCAGTGAATGAATCCTGATCATTGCCAACATGTACATTTGAATAAATGAGGCCAATGTCCATCACAAAAGTGTCTCTCATTAGGGGATCGAAGCCTAGTAACGAATCCATAAATCATCATATGTGTATATATACAGGGTGGCCCAGAAAGAACGGAATGCCTAAGATCTTTAATTTCAGCAATATTTTTTGCAAATATGTCATTATTTGCATGCTATTGGAAATGCCATTCTTTTTCCAATACAATGACACCAAGTTCTTTAATTTTGGTGGATGCGTTATGATTTTAGGACCGTTTTTGTCAACCCTTGCAATTTTCACAATGTGATCATTTTGCACTCTCAGAGATACCGAAACCAGGGAGAATTTGGCTTACCGTAGAACCAGTTACGTTCACAATGTGTAGAATGTGGTTGTCATTGTCCGTTGCCATTGTGAATGAGACGACCTGACGACAATAACACTGTCCGCCCCATGTTCCGCACATTGTGAATGCTACTGGTTCTATGGCAAGCCGAATTCTCGCTGGTTTCGTTGTCTCTGAGAGTGCAAAATGATCAAATTTTGAAAATTGCAAGAGTTGACAAAAATGGTTCTAAAATCATAACGCATTAACCAAAATTAAAGAACTTGGTGTCATTATATGGAAAAAGGAATGGCCTTTCCAATAGTATGCAAAATAGAGACATACTAGCAACAATATAGCTAAGATTAAAGATCTTAGGTGTTCCGTTCTTTTTGGGCCACCCTGTATAATGCTGATACATGCATATCAAAGTGCAGAGGTGCTTTTTATAACAGCAGACATCAGACTCTGATTAAGATATCTACGTATATCATAGTGTTCTATGTTAACACTTCAGAACACACTCATTCCCAGGGGTGAATTCCTGTAGATAAGATAAAATTATTTCCTCTACACAACTAACTGGAAACCTACATCCTTATATTGCATAACCTCACTTTGAATTCAATCAGAAAGAGAGGTACTGTATAAAGGGAGAGGGGGAAAACAATAATGTGTCTAAGATGTGTGGTTTGTTTTTTCAGATGTGAAAAGGATTGTCTACTACAATTTATACCACTGGCTCAAATGTGACCCAACATCACAAAACCAACAAAAAGTCGCCAGACATGGCAGATTCTGAAAAAGCAGACTCTAAGCTTTAAAATGATGTATAACTCAATTCAGATGGACTCTCTTAACCTATCTAAATATTGGAAAGAAAGCACACACTCTGGAAAATGTGAACTGAGAGAAGAGGCTGTGAAGTACAGGGTCTATTCAAACGCTAATCTTCACCAAGCCATGCTGGCTGTGAGATGAATGGAACAAAAAACAGGATGTAAACCACTGGAGCAACAACAATGAAGGGATTATCAAATTAAGCTGAAATTGATCATGCTCCATTAAACACATTCTGCCCATGATGAACGCCAACTTTCAGATCACTAGCATTATTTTTTTCCAAAAAGTTATTAGAGTTGAAAGTGTAAGAGTGAGCAAGGTATTTTCAAGAAATGAAAAGGGGCCTCTAACACATACGTGATCACACTACTCTACAAAAAAGAGGGATTGTAGAAAAACTGCTGAAAACACACTTTCCCATTATTCTATGATCCCAAACTTAATAAAGCATAATCTAGAAGAAAAATAGCTCTTTCAGAAAATATGGGAAACTCAAAATTGACTTGGTTGACCCTTTTCACCTTTTTTGAGTCCTCGCGCATGAAATCAAAGCGTGCGACTTTTTGTTGGTTTTGTGATGCACGGTCACAAATGTCTATAAATTAATATTGTGTGAGGCAATCAAGGAACAATTGCAAGAATATGTTTAGGTTATGCGTTACTGTTATATCACCTGCATGAAATCCACTAAATCTGTTTGTCCGGGCAGTGTCACAAGTTTTAAACTTTCTCAGAAGAAGAAGAGCTTGTTTGTGGATAACTTTACAATTTTGTTGAAAATAATATATCAACTGCCATGTATATTGCTGCACCTCTTAGAAACCCAATGCAATTATACTCTATCAAAGCCATTCATCACAGAAAACAATCTTTCTGTCATTTTGTTTGTGGAGACAATGAGGAATGTTTTATCAAGTTCATGTGACTTATCAGGGTTTTTAATTCCCATAAAATTAGGCAATTTTCAAATGATGGTAACATACAAATTACAAATAATGACATTCAAATATTTTAGTTTGTCAATATTTTCTCTGATTTGTTCCCCTGTTATAACACACACACATACCCCCCCACACACACATATATGTATATATATTAATATATATATATATATACATGTATATATTTTTTTTCCAAGAGAAATTATCATCAAGAGGCATATAATATTTTCCTTTCATGTTTAACATGTTTAACAACAGTATTGTGTTCCAGGTAATTGATGCTGCCTGTACTGCTGGTCCCTCAAAACAAGCCAGATATTATTTCAGTAATACAAGAAGTTATTTTGAAATCTATACAGAACTCATCAAGGAAGTTTGATTCTTTGTTCCATGGACAAAATAAGTAATTTTATACAGGAATAAATTATACGATCATTTTCCCTTCTCTTCTGTACCTTCAAGAAGACAAAGTTGTTATTTAACAGAAAGTATCATATACACACCACCTACACAAACTAGATCACAAATAAACATATTATTATCACAAAATGTTTTAACATAACAGTTCCATATTTTCATGGAATATTCTAATGGCAAATGCCAACTGCAGACAAAATCACGCAGCCTTTGGGAAATACATATGTTTGATATTGTGTATGTTGTTTGGGTCTACTGTTGAATGTGTATTAGCTGATGCCTATATGCATCACAGTATAGGATCCAGGTATTTAAGTGCCTGTAAAATATACCGGCACTTGCAGACATTATGTACACAAGAGAGTATCTACGAGCAGGCTAATAAGGAGCATGTGATATTGCCTATCATGTCTCACTGTAGGGTCAACGTATTAAAGGACAAGTTCACCTTCATAAACATAAGGATTGAGAAAATGCAACAATATTAGTAGAACACATCAGTGAAAGTTTGAGGAAAATTGGACAATCGATGCAAAAGTTATGAATTTTTTAAATTTTTGTGTTGGAACCGCTGGATGAGGAGACTACTACAGCTTGTGAGTCATATGCGTACAACAGTATAAAGAAAATATAAAAGAAAATTCAACATATTTTGACTTTTTTCGCATAATAAAAGAGCAATTGACTTGCCTCTTTCTAAAGGCAGGGGGAATAATATTACCCATAACATTTATCGGTAACGAGTCAGGGGAATGTGTACTTTTTTCAAAAGATGGAATTTTGTGAAATTCTCTTTATATTTTCCTTGTATTGTTGTACGCATGTGACATCTAAGTTATTCATACACTGCAGTAGTCTTCTCATCCAGCGGGTACTGCACAAAAACTTCAAAAATTCATAACTTTTGAACGGATTGTCTGATTTTCCTCAAACTTTCAATGATGTGTTCTACTAATATTGCTACATTCTCTCAATCCTTATGTTTATGAAGGTGAACTTGTCCTTTAAAAGTGCCCGTGCATTTGTATGCATATTGGCAGTGTCTATGAACAGGCTGGCTAAATAGGCATACAGGGATAAAAGTACTCAGAGAATTACAGCAAACAAGGAAGTTGGACTTACATTTGGTCCAAGTATTTTGGGCAACATAGGTCTCAAAAGTCATGTTGTCATAGTGATCAGCATCAGGCGCTTTCCAAGGGGCATGGCAGGGCACAGTCTTGGCCAATGAATCTGTCTAAAGTGTGGAGAAATTAAATCATCAGTACACCTCTTAATGCAATATATAACATAAAACCATTTCAGCCATGTAATGCCTATGGTACTTAAAGGCGAAGGCTAGTAACTGATCAGTGGGAATCAGTGGAAATGCTGGGAGATGATTGTTCCAATCCTCATGGGATTCATTCAAGAGTACATTGTATATCTATTGTTGTGTGAAAAATATTTGCTTCAGAATGGTCTCATATTCAAGTAATGTGCAGTTTAATGCCCCGTCACTGACCAGGGACGCTTACCTGGAAACATTAAACTGCACATTACTTGAATATGAGACCATTCTGAAGCAAATAATTTTCACACAACATTGTACTCTTGAATGAATCCCATAAGGATTGGAACAATCATCTCCCAGCATTTCCACTGATTCCCACTGATCAGTTACTAGCCTTCCCCTGTAATGCCTTTTGATTCATTAAGTCTACTTTTTCATGAATTTGGACTTCCCAACAATTTTGCCATTGATCAAATTAGACCCATAACTAGCATTTGTATGGGAGGGTTCAGAATTAGAAAAAGTGGACCTTTTTACATTCACTCCTGGGTTAAATCAGCTGACAAGCAAAAAAAAAAAAAAAAAAGGCTCGCGGTACAATTTTTTTTTTGTTTCTTGTGCCATTTCTGGGTTTCATCAGCATATTATTAGTTTTGCATGTCTTTTAATTCCCATTAGCACCCAACTAAAAAAAAATAAAATGAAAAACCAATGCAAAAATTATGATGTATATTAATATATTATAGTAGCTATGTCAAAGTATTGATGTGTCAGGATAAGTATGATATTAAGGCAATTAAAGGCTTGTTTCAAGAAGGCTCAGTTCTGCAAATATAAAACAAAGTACTGGTAACAGCTGGATACAACAAATCACATCATAGAGTATTCTACACTATAAGTCGCTATTTGTGCATTTTTTTTTAGTATTTTCTTCATCACTTTGCAGTAATAACCCACTGAGGACAAGCTGATTATGATGTAACTTGTAATTCCAGTATAGAAACCTACCCACGCCTACTCAGCCAGGTCCTGGACTAGTCTCTAATGGGTTAACAGAGAAATGCAAGCTCAGTGATGGATTGGGGGGGGGGGGGGGGGGGGGGGAGACACACTGGGTGCATGTCCCCCTTTAATTTTGTTTTCCATTTTTTTTAAATTGAAAAATAAAGGGGGTGCAATGGCAGCGCATGTCCCCAATTTGATTTTGTCTTTTTTTTCAAAGAAAAGCATGCATGCATGAAATCGCACAATGATCGTTGTCAGCCAATAGTACTGGCACCAGAAATATATTTAAACTGCTTTGCCCTCCAGCCCCCCCCCCCCCCTCCCATCCCTTTACGGAATTCGTGGATATGAGTGCCCCTGGTAAGCACATTATAAATTATAGGTACTTTTGTATACCTTCCATTCAAAGTTCATGAGGTCCAGAAGGGCGAAGATGGAGAAGGCTGGAACCTCTCCCTCGAAGGATTGGACCCTGTGGTTGGCTCCGTACTGCTGCAGCTTGCGCCCCTTGGTGAATTGTGGGTAGTGCTCCATACCAAGCTCCTTGAGGAGCCAGAGGATGTGGTGCTGTGTACTAGGGGAGGGAAGTTGGCATATCCTTTGTGTTCTGGTGCAAGTATGTGGCTGGCCATTCGCTATAAACATAATGTGGCATGCAGGGCTTGCATGGTCTCAAACACAAGCTAATAGTCAGCTTGAAAAATCACACATAGTGACAAAAGTTATTTGGCAGTTGTTGGTATGGGCTGTTTATAGTGAGGTAATTGGAAGAGCATGAAAGTCATAATGACAATAAAATTCAAATATGTTAATGAGCAATAATGATGACAATAATGCATCATTATCATATGATTATCATCACTATATATTCATATATTCATCATCATCATCATCATGCATCATGCATCATCATCATCATCATTTTTCTCAGAGTGCATAAATATATGATAAGAGTGATTTTTTAAAAGTTTAGAATTAAGGTACAGTAAGACACCACAGGTCAAGGAATGAGGGGGGGGGGGGGGTGCAGGGAAGAGGAGAGGGTTCTTATCACCTGCTGACCCACTGTCCACCGAGGTCCCATGTATCAGGCCCATTAGCTCCCTGCATGGTGACTGTATGAGTTCGACCTCCGACCCTGTCTGCACAAGGACAAACAGTACAATATAATGAGTCTCCGATGCAATTTCAGATTAACCAAGTAAAGTGCTCTAGATCCAGGTAAGTATTTGAAATGTAACACCTTAGGCAATTATGTAAAAAAAAAATCTTCCATCAAGATATAAGCCAAACTGTATCAACATTTCTAATCATTTGAAATAATATCATTTCAGATGCAAAAGGAGAAATGACATGTCAAGATCATTAGATAGATAAAATTACAAAGAGGTTTACAGTAGGAAATGCTTACAAAGAAAGAGAGAGAGAGAGAGAGAGAGAGAGAGAGAGCTAGGTTAAATATGTGACTCATTACAGGATTCTAAAAAGGAATGTTCTGAATAGAGGCAACTGTCTTGTTTTAACATGATCCTTTCCCTTTCTGATTATTTTTCTCATCATAAATTATTGTACCAGAAATGATTAAATGTTAAAGACATATATATAGAATGACTGAACTACCGTTTTTTTTTTACTAATATGCAGAAAGATGAGTGTGACATTGATTTTAATCGAACCAAAATTAATACGTCTTTGTAAATTGTCACTTAATTTCAGAAGTCACTACATACAAACATGAATAATGAAGACAGTTTGTGTGGGGGGGGGGGCAAGATTTTAGTTGGCTTTGGGCTATAGCCAGGTATTTCTTTCATTTTTTTTCTGGGGGGTAGTTACATGATCTGTAAATTGTGCACAGATAACAGAACTGCTAAAATTAAACAGCCTTTTATTTTTCAGAACTATATCCCACAAAATCTACCGTAAACAAACGAAATTATGAAGAAAAATGTCCCAGAGGAAGCTAGAAAATGAGGAGTACACATGAAAGATGGCAGAAAGAAAGAAAAGAGCAAGAAAAGAAAAATGACATACAAAATAAAAGGTACAAAGGATTATGTTTCTTTGACAGAATGAAAAGAGAGAAAAAAGGATACCTATGAAACATATGAAAATGCATGGGAAGGAGTAGAGAGTTTATAGGGGAAATGAAGAGAATGAATATGAAAATATGGATAGCTGATATAAAAGGAAAATCAAAGAACTGTCAAGAGTCATAACAAGTACATAATATATGTGTACCTTTAGCTTCCAGAACAGCCACCTTGCACCCTGGAATAGTCTTGGTGAGGTGGTAGGCAGCCGTCAGACCCGCCAGCCCAGCTCCAATCACAATCACGTCATATTCATCTGTCACAGAGCCCTCGGGTTGAGCCATGGCTGACCTGTACTACTAGTAGCGGATACGATCGATTTTTATCGACACGTTTTAATAATCAAAATAGATTTTAACCAAGTGTTATGCACGCAGAAAACAGATGTAGGTACTAGCCTGTTCAGCGAAAATGTAAGTAGGCCTATATAATCTCTAGGGCCGGTACTTCAAAACTGCAGCTTTTCTAGATTTGGTTGGAAAATGACATCGCGTTTACTATTGGTACAGACCTAATTACTGCAGGAACGTCTGTTCTGCTTCAGTCGCAAAACACAATTTATAGTCACCCGGGCCATGCAGACGCGTACAAACAAGCTCGCGAGACATATCATCGCATTGTTATCATCACGCGTAATCTTATGATAATATAATGAATGATTACAGCTGATGTGAACAATTACTACGTGACAAGATTACTCGAAACATGCGATCGCCTGTTTAAAACGAAAACATTAGGAGGGTTTTTAAAAATCGAGTGTCACGTATCGTTTCAACTCACTTTTTGTCGATCCGAAGCAATTAAAGAGCCCCTGGTGATATTCCCTATATGGAGATGGGTGTATTACGAACGCGTCGTGAAGTACGACAGCCAAAGGAGGTACTAGGTGCCTAGTACCTGCTCGGACAGCCAACGACCGGTGGTGGGTGATGTGAATGAAGTGGACTGAGTTGCGATATAGCTCAGTAGCATGTCATTGTATAGGTCTACCTACATGGCTGGCTCGCTGTTTATTTTTAAGTGACGTTTGTGCGGCTGCTGCTGTTTATATAGTTCCAGATCATAGTCAGTAAATGTACTGTACACGACAAACAACAGACACTGGTATGTTATGTAAGAATCTGAGGTAATGCATACGTGGAGATAACTGCGGCTCAGTATTTCGGTCTGCTAGTGCTCTCTCTCACCGATGAAAGTCTATAATTAACAGCAGCACGTCTGACTCAGAGACTCGCTGCTTCAACATAATAGTCGAGTTAAGAGTGACGTTTGTGCTATATATGTGTTTATATATGTTAAGTTTGTGATATATATATACATATATATATATATACATATATATATATATATACATATATATATATATATATATATATATATATATATATATATATATATATATATATATATATATATTGTGACGAACTCGCCTTGATCGTCGTGAATTAAGAGGGTGTATTTGACTGTTTGTACAAATGTCTCCGCGAGCCGTGTCAGGATGGCCGAGTAGGCGGGGTTCGTTTTGTTGAAGTTTACAACGATCCCTTTAAATTATTAAAACTACTAGTCTGTACGCTACCATGTATTATGTTGTGTCAGAAGCAGCTCACCAACACAAGCGGCACACATACCAAGTTCAGCATCACTTAAGTAGGTCACTCCCAAGCGTCACTTGTAGAGGATGTTAAATTGGTAACACTTATTTTGTTACCAACTTTTGCTACCAACTCTTGCTACCAAGTTCTACTACCAAGTTCTGTTACCAACTCTGCTACCAACTTTTGCTACCAACTCAGTCACGCTAACGTGGAACACCTTTCACAACCATATGGTGGCACAGGTGTCGTTGATGGCACGGGGAAAAGTGCTGGTATCGCACCGTTACCAACTTCCTCAGGCGACGACTGGAACTTGGATTGGGCACGGACTATGCGACAAGTCACATTACCATTATACCCGAAATCCAATGACGACGACTGGAACTTGGATTGGGCACGGACTATGCGACAAGTCACATTACCAATATACCCGAAATCCAATGACTTGCTAGTTGGTCTTCTCAGGAACATGTACCAGTGCACACTCTCCAAGCTGTAGTATCGTGGTAGAACACTCAAGAAGACACAGTGAAGTCAGCATTACAGGAACACATGTACAGTTTATTACATATAGAAGCAAACAATAACAACACATTGGAAATGTATCATACACGGGCTACTTGTTGCGGACTATGTCACACAACGGCCACTTTATATGCCTCTCCTCCTATCGCGGAATGAGGAGGCAATCCCGCATGGCCGTAAGCGACAGAAAATACCTGCAGTACTCATTCAAATTATTTACAATGTTTAGACAGGGCAGAGCCAGGCAAAAACTGCCTTTTTTTCCAGTCAAGGTTTTCTCACTTGATTCTGGTACTTTAGACTATACTTAACAAAATAAGCTTCTGCGCCATGTTGAAATCTGTCCCGAATCCAAGATGGCCGCCAAAAATCCAAAATGGCCGCCAGAGGACCTAAAAAGTGCCTTCCGTGGTTAAGATTTGTCTGGGGATGGGTTTTTAAACTCTATTTGATGATAAATGGTAAGAGAAATAAGATTCAGTGGATTAAAATTAGAATCAGTTTCTTTTTTATTGCGAAAATCCAACATGGCTGCCAGACGCAGCTCCCGAAATTAATAAATGTCATAATAACCGGAGGGCCAAACCCTAAAAACTCGCTTACTTAACGAGTGAGTTCCACTCTCTCTACAAAATATGTAGACCATGCTTATTTTCAAATTTCTATTGTAACAAACAACATACCACTGGTCTACCTCAAAAAATTTGTTGCGAAAGCCTCCAAATCCAAAATGGCGTCCAAGATGGCCGCCATATTTACTGAATTTGCTATTTGAAAGATAGAATTTGATAGAAACATCCGATTTCAACAAATGTGATATCATATGAAAGAGAATAAAATTTCCTACAAGTTGATACCATTTTTGTGGGAGATTGTGATAACTGGATTGAGATTTTTAGGAAAAATACTCATTTTTTGATATTTTGCTGAAAAAGGAAAATCATGAAAATGCTTGATTCAGCATAAATCAGAAAAAGACTGAAGGATTATTTTGACACATTTTTAAGAATTTTGTTTAACATATAATTAATATTTGGAGAAAATTAGGTATCAGTACCATATGCGGTTCAGGAGTTATAATGTCTCAAACTTGAAAACTCACTATGTAAAAATTTCCACTTTAGCTGTGACAAGACCTTGTTGGTCGTAAAGAGAGTCTGCGCGCGCCAAGACTACTACACGCACCACTGGCACTGACGCTTGTAGCAGTGCCAGTGGTGCATCTAGTAGTCTTGGTGCGCGCAGACTTTTTTTTGCAAACAAGAGTTTGTGCCTGCAAAACTAACTTTTCATACCAAGTGGTAGCTCAGGTGACGCCGATCGCTATCATTTCAAAGTAGATTGTTCCGGAGCAGATGAGATGAAGCAAAAAAATGTCTTACAAATAGAGGTAGAAGCTTGAAACAACCATGCTATAGAAAGTTTAAAACAAAATTTGGATCAATCACTCAAAAACTTCAAGATTGCAGGCCATCAAAGCTGACATAGTTTATTGCGCCAAATTAAATACTAATGTATTACTTCAATTTTGGTACAATTTTGTCTGTTGTGCTATCTATTTATAGTTTTTATATATTTTGAACATTGTAGTGCTATTTCAAACCGTCATGGGTTTTTATGAAGATATTTTTAAAACCAGTGATATTCTACTCCGAAAAAGAAAAAAAAATCGAGTGGAAGTTTCATTTTTGAAGGAGTTAATAACGGAAATCAGTAAATTTATAGTAAAATTGGAGTGAATTTTGAGTGAAAATTTTCATTTTCACTCATTTTAGAGTGACCTTAGGGATCACTCGTCACTCTTTGAGTGATCCCTGAGATCACTCTAAAAGGAATGAAAATGAACATTTCCACTCTCGAGTGATCCTGATATCTAAAATGTGAAAGCATCTACCAATGGCATTAGTTCAATTCAATTTTGACACTATAACCCACATGAAATCAGCCTAAAACGATGTAAGAAAAATCTATTCACAGTGAATACACTTTCAGCATGCTTATTTGTAAATTCAATTCAATTCAATTCAATTCAATGTTTTATTTCATTTTTCGACAAGAACATATAAACATCACTTCTTCTTTTTTGGTAGTAGAAAATCAGGTGCTCAAAACTATGTAGGATGAAAAGAATACAATAATTGTAGCACCTTACAAACATTACAGATTATCATAAAACTCGAGTGATTTGAAGTAAGTAAACATTGTGGATAATTCGAAAAATGTAGGGACCCATTAAAATGGCAAGTCTTGTAGAATGTGGGCCCCTCAGAAATGTGAATATACAGCATGAATAATCATTTTGGACAGTGTTATTTGAACAATATACTGAAAAGTAATTTCGCACAACACATTTAAAAGCAACTTTGAGAAATTGCCGCCATGTCGGATTTTTCGGGGGGGGGGGTGCTCGGATCAGAAGGGCTTTCAAGGACATGTACGGATCAGATATTATTACACATATGCCATCATCATTCACGTTTCTACAACAGCAGAGTAACATACAAGTACAAAAGCATATCTTTGATACAGAAGCATTTCTTTTTTTAAATCAAAGATCGGGCCTTACCCAAACACTAAAATAAGCTCCATTTCCCCCCCCCCCCAAAAAAAAAAAATAAATAAATAAACCCTCAATATGGTTTAAACAAGGACAATATATATGATAGAGAGCAATACAAGAAATTCTAAAAATATATCAAATTATTAATCAACATTTGACTCTGGTAACGCAACACACTAAATGTATCGTTTACCATTGGAAGAGATATCACATTCGATTTATATGTGCAGGTTAGTTGTATCACAAAACATTCTACCATGTTAAAAAAAAAACAAAAAAACATGTATATATATATATATATATATATATATATATATATAATGAGGCCTAAAACATACGGAGATATCACCATTTCTTTTCAAGAAACCATAACATTGATAACTGTTGACAGCTTAGTATAAAAAACTAGAAATGTCGCTACGGCGACAGGTATGCCTCCGCCATAATGCATGGTTCTCCTAATAGGTCTATAGTACAGTGTCTTGACAATGTGTGATGACAGTTTCACACAATTGGCAAAATATTAAAATGACACAAATCAATGTCTTGACAATGTGTGATGACAGTGTCACACAATTGGCAAGATATTGAAATGACAGGTTTGCCACAAATGTGCTGAATGTTCACTTTCCTAGAACTAGGTTCAATTGGATGAATGATTAAAACGTCAGAGTGCAAGTATTTGGGGAACTGATGATTTTTACTTGACTTTTGACCCTTTTATAAGTTTATGCATTGAGTAATTTTCAAGGTATTGAGAAAAAGTATAATTTCAGTATCAAATGGTAAAATAGCATTATCTAAACTTGGCCTTTGACCTTTGAACTCACAGTTCCAAAGAGAATCACTGTCATTGAACATGCATAAATATCTAAGATTCATGATGATACCTTGAGTTACTTTCGAGATATGGAGGAAAAAGTGCAATTAAGCACTTTCACTTGACCTTTGACCTTTTGACTTTTGACCTTTTGGCAAAAACTTCCCACAGAATATATATTTGGTAATACATGCATACATCAAGTTAAAAAAACAAACCTTCAGGCATTGCATAAATATAAGTAGTGATATTTTCAGGAGTTGACCTTGTCCTTTGACCCCCCTGACCTTTGACCCATGACCCCCAACTATCCTAGATAATCACTGCCCATCGGTACAAGCATATATATACTAAGTTCCATGAAGATACCTTTAACCATTTGCGAGATATGGAGAAAAACATGAAATTTCAACCTTTTTTTCACAAAATAACCTGTGACCTTTGACCTTTGACCCCATGACCCTAAAATCCAAACAAAGTGCTATCCCCCAAGATATACCCTCATACCAAGTTTGATGTAAAACCACCACACGGTTCTTGAGATATCGACAAAAACAAAACGGGACGGACGTCCGGACGTACGTACGGACGGACGGACGGACGGACGACCCGAAAACATAATGCCTCCGGCCTCTTCGTTGGAGGAGGCATAAAAACATATCAGAACAATCTACTTTGAAATAATAACGATCAGTGTCACCTGAGCTACCACTTGGTATGAAAAGTTAGTTTGCAGGCACAAACTCTTGTTTGTAAAAAAAAAAGTCTGCGCGCACCAAGACTACTACACGCACCACTGGCACTGCTGCAAGCGTCAGTGCCAGTGGTGCGTGTAGTAGTCTTGGCGCGTGCAAACTCTCTTTACGACCAACAAGGTCTTGTTACAGCTAAAGTGGAAATTTTTACATAGTGAGTTTTCAAGTTTGAGACATTATAATTCCTGAACCGCAAATGGTACTGACCCCTAATTTTCTCCAAATATTAATTATATGTTAAGCAAAATTCTTAAAAAACGTTTCAAGATAATCCTTCAGTCTTTTTCTGATTTATGCTGAATCAAGCATTTTCATGATTTTCCTTTTTTCAGAAAAATATCAAAAATGAGTGTTTTTCCTTTATATCTCAATTCAGTTATCACAATCGCCCACAAAAATGGTATCAACATGTAGGAAATTTTATTCTCTTTCATATGATATCACATTTGTTGAAATCTGATGTTTCTATCAAATTCTATCTTTCAAATAGCAAATTCAGTAAATATGGCGGCCATCTTGGACGCCATTTTGGATTTGGAGGCTTTCGCAACAAATTTTTTGAGGTAGACCATTGGAATGTTGTTTGTTACAATAAAAATTTGAAAATAAGCATGGTCTACTTAGTTTGTAGAGAGAGTGGAACTCACTTGTTAAGTAAGCAAGTTTTTAGGGTTTGGCCCTCCGGTTATTATGACATTTATTAATTTTGGAAGCTGCGTCTGGCAGCCATGTTGGATTTTTGCAATAAAAAAGAAACTGATTCTAATTTTAATACACTGAATCTTATTTCTCTTACCATTTATCATCAAATAGAGTAAAAAAAAACCATCCCCAGACAAATCTAAACCACAGAAGGCACTTTTTAGGTCCTCTGGCGGCCATCTTGGATTTGGGACAGATTTCAACATGGCGCAGAAGCTTATTTTGTTAAGTATGGTCTAAAGTACCAGAATCAAGTGACAAAATCTTGACTGGAAAAAAGGCAGTTTTTGCCTGGCTCTGCCCTGTCTAGTTGGCGTGGTTACAAAAATACGTACAATGATTATACGTTTTAGCAGTATCTCTTGTACATGGTTACTTTAATTCGGCATGTATCATCGGTCTAAACCGGAGTTGGTATTAAAATAATCCAAACTTGTCGACGACAAACAAGTAACCATATATTAGATAATAAATGTTTAAACTCATAATGATGCACTGCAACCTTGAAACGTTTGTGCAACGTTTCGATATCGTGCCCCCTTTCTATGTTATAGACACTATCGATCGTAACAAATACTAATCGAGCAGTTAAATCGAATCGGTTCCACCGAATTTCGTTACAACATATATATATATATATATATATATATGTCTGTGAGAGTCGTGCATATACTAGATGGCTCCATGCGTGGATCCTTTGAGTATAGGGCGTATGCATGATCCATAAGAATATAGCCTTTAATATAGTTATGTCTTTTTGATACTCGTGAAGTAGAATCACAGATCAACACAAGCGTCCTTTTTCAAAATCACACCTCTGCTCACCCCCCCCCCCCCCAAAAAAAAAAAAAAAAAACCTATTCTTATTGTTTAGGCACTTCTCTATCTATCTAGCTGTCTTTGCAATAAACGCACTTAACCTAGCTAGCAATCTCTGTTTTAATCTGCTGAAGAAGAATAACTGATAAATCTCCATTTGTACATCGATATATCTCTGAATATGAAGAGTTTGATCGCAAAAAAATGAATCACCATTTTAGGAATCACCATTTACAAATCACTATTTTCAAAACATTTTAAAGTAAGTCTATCATCAGATAAAGCAGTTGAAATAAAACCTTTCCAGTTCCAGTGATGCCTCACTGGTGCATAACATGGATATTCTTGTAGCTATGATTAAAAATGCCCCATATTTTCTTGTTCTCTGTTATTCTAACAGAACTGCAAAGACAGTTTTGCATCTCAAATTGACAAGAATTGAGTTAACTTGTTTTGTAATTAAACTTTTCATATGATTATGAATTCAAGTTATACTCCCCATTTATCATGCACTATCTTTTCAATCAAATCTAGCCCTCTTTTCCTTATATTCAAAGCTATCACTCCACATAATCTATCTGTTTATCTATCATAAGTCAGCGATCCACATACATAATCTCTTTACTGATTGCTGTGTATTGCCTGACCTATCAACACATATACCTATCTCTTGCAATTTCTCTGGCAATCTACTAACCTGTCCATCTCTAAATGTGTTTTGAACTCAAATGCATGTCAGCCTCTGATATCTTTCATCCCTGGAAAATGTGTATAGACATTTACCACTTGGATAATTTAGTATGTGCAGTTGGTTGTTCATTCCTCTAATCTGTCATGTATTTTGACAAATCAAACAAAACGAAATATATACAGCATGTACATACCAAAACGTATAACATATCAATTACACTTGTTTGTGGGTATCTGTACATTTGTTTTGTTTGTTTTTTGTTTTTATTTATTTGAATTTTTAATGATGTATTCATCAGTCTGTATCAAGGTAAAAATGTAATGAAGTTTGCGAAAATGCAAAGTATGTAGAGAGAGAGTATAATTATTGTGTATAAATGTATCAAATTTGCAAAATTATTCATATGTACAAACATATATGTACCTCTTTTTTTTGTCTGTTCCTCGTATGATTTGTGCTCTAGAAGCAGCCTAAATTTTAATTTTGCCATAAGCCTTATCTCTTCTTTTCCAGTGTATCCCGTCCATAGGTATTATACATTGTGTGTTTCTATGAATTGTATTGTTCATGCAATAACAACCCACACACATGCACACTTACACACATACACATAGACGCACATGCCCACACACACACACACACACACACACACACACACACACACACACAAATGCTGAGGGGACAGAAGGGTTCATCCCAGGTGGCTAGCAATAGTCCAGAAATGGGAACCCCTGCGTCATCATACTACATTTTGTATTTGAATGGTGGCCTGCCGTTTGAGAATTTACATCAAACCAAACATACATACGTGCAATCATACTCTCTTATTTACCATCAACAGCTACCACACAACAAATCCCAGCAGGCACTGCATTCAGATGACCAGTCTTCCTCTTGAATAGCATCATACCTCCATTTTCTCACTAAACATGAAGCAGGTTACCAGCACTTAGCATTATACATGCCACATACTTCTCAATAGCCCCGGAATCTATTTTGGGGGGAAACTGGGACTTCCCGACAGTAATTACTTACTTAGAGGTTCACTAATTCGTGGATGTGGAGTAGAGTAATGAATGGAGAAGTGTACCTCTACTTGGGCATGTTGCATTCTGTGTGGATCAGAGTTGATATTTTTGTGTGTTGTAGTTCATCAGGAGTAATGATATGTTCTCTTTCTCTTACCCCATATTATAGTTATGCCCTGTGGTTTTATGTTGTTATGTATGTATTTATTTTTTGGTTGCAGATTGTCAAAAGCCTCCAAATTGCTACATTTATAAAGAATCCTTAAAACTGGCAACACATTTCAAATTTTTAGAAGAAATCAAACCTATAATGTCTCTGCATGAAAAAAAAAAATTGTGTACTTTTACCCCTGATATTTGCACATATTCACTGACTAAAAACCAGTTTCACCTAATTTTTTTCTTTTGGTAAAAAATAGCGTGCTCAGTTAGACAGGTCACTATGTTAATTTATTCACCCAAATTAAGCCAGAGCTTGATGGGTTTACCAAGAGAAAACAGCATCAGTATCCCCTAGAATTGAACATAATTGTTATTCATTCTCTAGAGTATATGTTTCATTCTTCCACCATAGCTTGCATGTTTCTCAGTTTTAAGTATATTGAAAAATAGAATAAAAATCTCAAGTGGGAGCCCATCCATACAAAGACCAACGGCCTCTTCCATATTCTCTCTTTTAATTTCATTTTTTCTCTCTCTCTCTCTCTCCCTTTTTTGTTGTTGTTGTATATTTGTAATCCAATGAAATGTATGCAATATCCTCACCTTTGTTCTTTATGTTTTAAGGAGAATTTGGATATATATGAAATGAAAGAAAAGGAATCAGTTTTAACCAGTACCTTGAACTCCACAGTAGAACACCTCAAGCTGCAGTCATTCACAGCTTTATGAACTTAAGTTATATAGCAATGGCTCCCATGGAACTGCACAGTATTTGAACTTGAAGAAAATAGGAGTCTTTCATATCACATTGATAGACTTTGGGTGCACATCACATATAACAATGAATAAATAAGACAGGCACCAGACTGCTTAATTATGATAAGCTCTTTGCTTTAATATTATTTTTGTCCACAACGACCAAGAGTAAATATTGCAAATCCCGTCTCCTGTTTGTGACATCATTCATACAAGATGCATGATTCTGAGAAATTGAAATCCCACACCACACTAATACACCTCAGGTCTGGGCAACCCACGTTTGTACTGCTACAATAGAGCAAACATAATAATAAGAATAGTAAAGGACATTTATATTGCGCAGCTACTATAACAATATGCTCTACTGCCCATACACACATATCGTGGTACGTGCTTCTGGATATGCGTTACTTTGACATTTTTCATTCTAAAAGGAAAGAGAGATAATCTCCAACAAAACTGATATTTTATATTGTCAATAAATCCTTTCACTATTTCATAATGCATACTTTCATCATTTTCACATCTCTGCCCCCCAGATCTAACACCAAGAAATAGACTGACACCAAGTCTGTAAGAAAATGTTGTCTTCATAACATGTCATGTCGATACAGTATAATCAAGTATATAAGTATACCACACCTTTAATAATGGCACATGTAAATCTCACAGGAGCTACAGATGTATGGATCTCACATGTTTGGATTTCACGATAGATTTAAACTAGATATATCGCTACGGCGACTGATATGCCTCCGCCATAATGCATGGTTCTCCTAATAGGTCTATAGTACAATGTCTTGACAATGTGTGATGACAGTTTCACACAATTGGCAAAATATTAAAATGACAGGTTTGACACAAATGTGCTGAATGTTCACTTTCCTAGAACTAGGTTCAATTGGATGAATGATTAAAATGTCAGAGTGCAGGTATTTGGGGAACTGATGATTTTTACTTGACTTTTGACCCTTTTATAAGTTTATGCATTGAGTGATTTTCAAGGTATTGAGAAAAAGTATAATTTCAGTATCAAATGGGAAAATAGCATTATCTAAACCTGGCTTTTGACCTTTGACCTCACAGTTCCAAAGAGAATCACTGTTAGGTTGAACATGCATAAATATGTAAGTTTCATGATGATACCTTTAAGAGTTACTAAACATGAGATATGGAGGAAAAGGTGCAATTCAGCACTTTCACTTGACCTTTGACCTATTGACCTTTGACCTTTTGGCAAGAAACTTCCTACAGAATATATATTGGGTAATACATGTATACATCAAGTTAAAAAAAAAAAAACCTTCAGGCATTGCATAAATATAAGGAAAGTAGTGATATTTTGAGGAGTTGACCTTGACCTTTGACCCCTGACCTTTGAACCATGACCCCCAACTTCCCTAGATAATCACTGCCCATTGGAACAAGCATATATACTAAGTTGCATGAAGATACCTTGAACCATTTGCGAGATATGGAGAAAAACATGAATTTTCAACCTTTTTTTTTTCACAAAATAATCTGTGACCTTTGACCTTTGACCCCGTGACCCTAAAATCCAGACAAAGTATTATCCCCCCAGGATATACCCTCATACCAAGTTTGATGTAAAACCACCACACGGTTCTTGAGATATCGACAAAAACAAAATGGGACGGACGTTCGTACGGACGTACGGACGGACGGACGGACGACCCGAAAACATAATGCCTCCGGCCACTTCGTTGGCGGAGGCATAAAAAGAGGAAGGCAGTAAGAGCTAACTTTTAAGTTTTTGGCATCTATACTGTTATCAAAAAACAAAAGTGTAGCACTGCATGGCTTAAAGTCATCAAAACATTACACTGAACATGGCTGATGACCTCTCATAAATTTAGCAGTCATGGATGCACAGGAACAAGAATAGGCAGCAACCAAATCAGTCTTTGCAAAGTTCATGTTATTCAACAGAGACAATAGCTGTATTTTGAAACTAGCTATACTAAAAGGGTTTTGCTCTGTAAATTCCATTGCAATAGGTACTACAGGTAATGAAATATTCTTGATGAGAAACCATTAAGTAGGTTTATTCATGAACAATTGGTTGATACCAATAATCATCTCATATTCATGATTATGTCTACAAGGAACGATAATGTTGTGATCATTTGTTTTACTTGGAGTTGACAATCATAATGCTACAAGGTAAGGGACAACTTAATAAAGAAAGTTAGCGATATACAGACACGTAAACATTATACGACAATAGACAGATCTACTCAAATGAAATGAGGGTTGCTTCTTGCGCTTGGTCTGGTTGTGGGGGTTGTTGGACTTGTTGCTGCTGCTGGGGCGGGGGTTGCATGCCTGGTGGTACCATCTGCATGCTGGGCGATCCCATCATCTGCTGCCCCTGTGGTGCATATTGCTGCTGCGGTTGCTGCTGTGGTGGGGCATACTGCCCCTGTTGCTGCTGTGGTGGCATCTGACCAGGGGGCAGTGCACCGGTCATGGCTTGCATGTTGTATGGATTGCTAGGCGGCTGCTGCTGCGGCTGCTGCTGCTGTTGCTGTTGTGGCGGATGTGGTGGCTGTTGCTGCTGTTGATAGTCGAGTGATGACAGTGGCGAGTAGGCTTGGCTGGGGGGCATACTGGCCTGCTGTTGCTGCTGCATTGATGCCCCGTGTTGCTGCGGTGGCATGCTGGGAGGTGCGCCGTACTGCCCCGAGGGATACCCACCGCCACCCATTGGGGGCTGGTACGGCTGCTGCTGGGGTGGCACCTGTTGTTGCTGCTGGTGTGGAAGCTGGTAGCCAGCAGGTACCTGGTTGTAGCCAAGTTGTGGTGCCTGCGTTGTGGGCTGTCCGCCGTCCATCTGCGTAGTTACCGTTGGAGGGCCCCCAGGGTAGCCAGAAGGGGGAGGAGCCATACCATAAGGGGCATGCGAAGGGGACCCATACTGAAAACACACAGAAGAATGACATCTCATTCACTACATTACATCAAATGATTAAGTTGTCTGAAATACATGAAGACTCATACAGCTTGCATCAATTTACTTGCAGTGGTAGCTCCCTTTAAACTGCTAAAACTGACAAACCAGTAAATACAGTGCCTTAGCTTATATACCACGCAAGCAAGCAACCAAACAAACAAAACTATGAAAGGGGAAAAGTTAAAGTTGCTAGGGTGGATTTGATACCCCACACAAAGAGTTCTTCATTTGGTATATTCTGTCTCTTTTTCACTAAGTTTTCACAATTTATCTAAGGAAATTTGATTACATTCAAAAGAGATATCACATAAAGTAGTATTAATCTAGTCCATGGACAGTGCAAGTTTCAATTGCATTACAGACATGTATAACAGTGAATGCATGCTGACATTCCTACACGCAAAGTACAACTGTATGCTCTTTCATGCTTGTTCAAGACTAAATATAAATCATGAATTTGATTTAATCATGTATGTTCTCCTAAGTTCATTTTCATTAGGTTTTGGTTATTCCCACTGCTGGAAAGCCTATAAAGCATATTAAAGCTAGAATAGAAATGAAGGTCAAGCTAGTACAACTAGGTTTAGGGAGACTAACTGATATCTACCTACTGACAGATAGTCTTAGACGTGCATGCTGATAACCACCTAAAGTACACCTTTGTGACTTTGGACATCACGCCTACAGTCTCAATATGGGCAAAAGGCAGTCATGGTTTCCAATCCCAGGGTGAGTGCATCTGGACAACTATCCCCTGAGCAAAAACCGCATACCTCCCACCAAAATTACCCCCTGACAACTAACCCTGGGACAATTACCCTCATCAAATTGGTCCCAGGACAGTTGAATAACTCAAGGACAAGTACCCCCAAATACCCCCTATCTCTTCCCAGACAACTATGCATCTTGACAACTACCCTCTTAGGACAATTACCCCCTTTTTAAGAGAACAATTACATCCCCAACCACACGGCAGTAATTGTTCTTGTGTGTGTATTGTTTTTGTTTTTTGTTTTGTTTTGTTTTGTTTTGTTTTGTTTTGTTTTGTTTTGTTTTGTTTTTTTTTTGGGGGGGGGGGGGCGGGGAATTATCCTGGGGAGTAATTGTTCTTGTGGGGGTAGTTGTCAGGGGAGGGAGGGGGGAGTAATTGTCCTCCAAGTAATGATTGTCCTTGAGGCAATTGTCTTGGGGGGGGGGGGGGGGGGGGGGTAAGTTGTCTGGGTACTTGTCCAGAGAGTAGTTGTTCTACCAGGGGGGCAGTTGTCTTACAATCTCCTGTGAGCCATACCTGTGGTGGCTGCCCATACTGGCCAGGTGGTCCCTGCTGAACTCCACCTGTCCCTGGCACCATGCCTCCAGGTGGCATCATTCCAGGCTGGCCCATACCTATTAACAGCATGAAGGGAGAAAACACATTACTCCCATCAGCAAAACTCACACAAAAAGAGAAGAATTATCAAACACTGAGAAAAAACACTGAAAATAGAAGGGACAGAAATACTCAAAACAGTACAGCTGCTATATGTTAATATGTTTCATGGATATAGTCCTTAGCATAACTCTAGTTTAACTCCTTCAGTTCCATGGGTTACATACCTACATTCAGTCATTGAGTGCCTAGGAGATTTTGGGATGGCGAGCCTGAAAGGGTTAAAAGTGCACAAGCAACACTTAACATACCTCAACTGAACCATTGAAAGCAGAGAAATAGAAACCTCATGGATGTCTCTGCTTGATTTAGTCTTTACATTTAAATTTCATTACAGCACAAGGGATCCCTCTGGACTTCCAGATTGCATGCCAACACAAGGACTTTGCAGGAGCCACATACATTGTGAAATCTGTTCTTTCTCCTCTTTTTTTTTTTTTTTGCCTAACCCTCAAACTCTACCATTCTCTCTCTTCACCTTTGATATATTAGCACAAGTCCACACAAAGGTTGATACCTTGAATGTGCAGGATGGAAAGCACACATGGAAAAGTAGAAATTACGCGGTGCATAATATATGTCCCCGCCGGAAGTAGCATTTTGTAGCAAAATGTACAATACAGGTCAAAAATCAAGGTCAAAGGTCAAAGAAGTCAAAGGTCAAAATTCTGTGTAGAAGTTTTGAAGCCCTCACCTAGTGCCATCACATAAAGCAAACGGAATCGAAATCGGGTTAGAAATGGCGAAGGAGTAGCATTTTGTAGCAAAATGTACAATATAGGTCAAAGGTCAAGGTCAAAGGTCACAATTCTGTGTAGAAGTTTCAAAGCTCCCATGTAGTGCTATCATATAAAGCAAACGGAATCAAAATTGGCTCATAAATGACAGAGAAGTAGCAAATTGAACATTTTGATCACACACGGACGCACACACGGACAGACGGACACACACACGGACACACGGACACACACACGTACGGAGCCCGTTTCATAGTCCCCTGCTCGAACTCGTTCGGCGGGGACAATAAGCAATAGCTGACTCTGAACAATACCAGCATTAATTCTTACTGTGCTTTGTCCGCTGATTGTCACACACCCTGGAGTGCTTTCTTTACTGGTTGGCACAGATCTCTGGAAACTTATTGTCAATGACCATAGATTACCTACACCCTAATCCCTATTGTGTTACAATGGCCTTCATGTTGGACTTAGGCACACTACTACACCTGAGTGGGTTTGCTAACTTTACTACAAGGTCGAGTGTGGATGGATGTGTGGATGCTGGTGACAAGGCTGGCAATCTAAGAAAGTGCCTCAGCATGTAGATTAAAGGACAAGTTCACCTTCATAGACAACGTGGGTTGAGTCAATGCAGCAATATTAGTAGAACATATCAGTGAGAGTTTGAGGAAAATCCGACAATCCGTTCAGAAGTTATGAATTTTTAAAGTTTCTGCTCAGTCATGGCTGGATGAGAAGACTACTATAGCTTGTGATGTCACATGAGTACAACGGTATAAAGAAAGTATAAAGAAAATTCACCTTTTTTTCACTTTTCTCGCATAACAAAAGAACACTCGACTTCTCTATTTCAGAAGGCAAGGGGAATAATATTATTCTTAACATACATCAGTAACGAGTCCAAGAAATGTGTACTTTATTCAAAAAGTAAAATTTTGTGAAATTCTCTTTTTATTTTCATTATATCATTGTATGCATGTGACATCACACACTGTAGTATAAGGAAAGTATAAAGAAAATTCACCTTTTTTTCACTTTTCTCGCATAACAAAAGAACACTCGACTTCTCTATTTCAGAAGGCAAGGGGAATAATATTATTCTTAACATACATCAGTAACGAGTCCAAGAAATGTGTACTTTATTCAAAAAGTAAAATTTTGTGAAATTCTCTTTTTATTTTCATTATATCATTGTATGCATGTGACATCACACACTGTAGTATAAGGAAAGTATAAAGAAAATTCACCTTTTTTTCACTTTTCTCGCATAACAAAAGAACACTCGA
This sequence comes from Diadema antillarum, assembly GCF_040938485.1. Lineage (NCBI taxonomy): Eukaryota > Metazoa > Echinodermata > Echinoidea > Diadematoida > Diadematidae > Diadema > Diadema antillarum. The sequence continues at coordinate 677,100 of NW_027271815.1, read as the reverse complement.
CTTCTCTATTTCAGAAGGCAAGGGGAATAATATTATTCTTAACATACATCAGTAACGAGTCCAAGAAATGTGTACTTTATTCAAAAAGTAAAATTTTGTGAAATTCTCTTTTCATTTTCATTATATCATTGTATGCATGTGACATCACACACTGTAGTAGTCTTCTCATCCAGCAGTAATTGCGCAGATACTTACAAAATTCATAACTTTTGAACGGATTGTCGAATTTTCCTCAAACTTTCACTGATGTGTTCTACTAATATTGTTGCATTCACTCAATCCACATGTACATGAAGGTGAACTTGTCCTTTAAACTTGAACATGCTTGCATTCGACACCAGAGTGGGGATCACGCACCTTGCTGCATGCCATAGGTGTACTGGATCTGCCTCATCTGCTGCTGCTGTTTCTGCTGCTCCAGCCACATCTGCCTCTCTCGCTCTTTCTCCTGCATCCGCAGCAAGGCTTGCTGCTGCTGGAACTGAAGCATCTCCTATTGGGAAGAAGGAACAGCATTTGATGAGAACCATCTGATCTCAAAACTCATCATCTGCTGAAAATTAACAGAATTTTGTTGTCTTGACTACCAGCCCATACAAAACTAAATTTATGGATTGCCTGCTACTGTGGGGGAAATATAGAAATCTGGAGGCATACAGATATATTGTGGTGCCACAAACAGCGAAATATTAGTCTACAACACAAGTAATCACACTGACAACTGAAATCATTGTTCATTTCTCAGACTTTCTCCATTTTCGTCCAGTAATTGCATACTAGCAAATTTAAAGGCAGACTAATGTCAGAAAACCATAGGTGTAAAAAGCTTGTCATAACACAGATTTTGGCCAAACTGCATGGTACATATTTTGGTTTTGTGGTTGGGCAACAAGAATAAAAGGGAAAGATCACCTATGACTGCCAAACATTAAAATTGGGTCAACTCGGGTCATGTGAATCTACTGGCTCTGAGTACTGCTAAATAAGCATTTGAAAGCTCTCCAGCTTATACTTCACACTTAGGGAAATATATTACATAACCCCTGAACTTGCTCTCCACGACTTGCCTGCTTCTTGCGTCTCATGATCTCCAGCTTCTGGGCCATCTGGATCTGGCGCTGGCGCTCCGCCTCCTCCGCCTCGCGACGCAGCTTCTCCCGGTGCTCCTCCCGCAGTGCATCCAGGGCCTCTCGCGCATCTCGGATCTGGGCCAGCTTGTCTTGGAGGCCCTCCATTTGAGCTGGAAGACACAAACCAGAATAGGATGATACAGTATATTGCTGTTTTGCTTTTTTGTATAAACATCAATGTACACGAAGGTTTGCAGAAGTGCTCCAATTGAAAACATAATAAGACTTGCAGATGATGTACAATTGTAATGCCAAAAAAAGAATTTCAGATTTTTTTTTTCTTTTGGGAATGACTAAATTACCATAAGCATCTACACTAGGATAATTTAGTGACCTGCCAAATTGATATCATTATGAAAAAAAAACCAAACAATGAAATATGGATGCTCATTACCATTAATGAACACACAGAAATTGAACTTTGATAACTTTCATCCACTGTCACATTCTAATTTCATTTCCACCATTTAATCCCTGTACTTCTCACTGCCATCTGTCAAGACTGCATCCTCCGCCTTTACCCCCATTTCTTCTTCAATGTCATCATCACTGTTATCATCATGATCACTACCATAACAATCACATACCCATACCCATAATCACCACCATCATTATACTCATAATCATCATCACCATCATAATCATTGCTTTATTACAGTCACTATCATTCTCTTGTTCATTAGCATAACTATTCATCAGCATCATCTTCATCATCAACATCAACATCAACATCAACATCAACATCATCATCATCAACATCATCATCATCATCGTCGTCATCACCATCTCTTCACCTCTTTTCTCCTCCTTCTCCTGGAGGATCTTGATGAGCCTGGGGTGCATGCTGGAGAGAACCTGGAAGAGGCCCTGCACCGTGGTGTCACTGGCAATGCTGCGACCACGGGAGGAGTCACTCTTCATGCGGTTGACGAGGACGTCGATGCTGCTCGACATGTTGCGCATGAACTCCTCGTATTCCGGTTCCACAGCTCCATTCTGGGTTTCCTGTTATTTTACACCAGACATCAGTCACAGGTAAAGACAAGGAACACACAAACATATCGATCATACGACTCTGAAATTATCATAATTGTAGTTGTACTAATTCAAAAAGAGTTGCAAATTTTATGGACTGGGAATTCACATTACAATCACAAGTAGCTATATTAAACTGAAAGGCCCATACTTAATGCCATCACTTTGCTTTGGAGTCCAACTTTTCATGGGGTTGGGTAGAACAAAATGTGGGAATTCCTAATCGCTAAGTAAAACAGCTTCTACAGTGTACAGAAGTTTGATTCAAGAAAACAGATGCCTGGCTATCTTTGTACTGCATGATACTGATACAGCATTTGAACATTAATATTTTGCCCTATTCTTAATCTCAATATTTGTAAAATTGCAAATGATTTAAACATTACTACAGGAATAGTCCAAGCTATATAGCAGCCAACATATTTTCTTCACATCATCCTCTGCACAATGACATATCACAAAATGTAATCTCAAGAATGAAATTCACTGCACTTAGAAAGGACGATAAAAATGACTCACACTTATTTTCTAGTAGTGACATATGTGACATGAATCACATTCATTTGAAAGAACTATCAAGATATGACGCTTTCCAAATGGCTCATTTCTTCTTTGTCTTTTCACAAATTAATTTCAATGACTGTGCTAACGTTACCTCAAAAGTCTTGACCTGCGCGTACATGGGCTGGGACGAGGTGGATTGAGAAAGGGGTGGGGCTGTTGCTGGGACAACATCAGCCCCTCCCGTTGGGGCGGAGGGCATGGTGCCGCGGTTCTCCTCCTGCTTCTGCTCCCAGTAGGATCGGTTCAGGTAGCGGGCCAGCTGTGGAAGCGCAGAGGCAGAAGGTCACATCTCCATCAGTCAAATGTCACAAATAGAGGTATACTAAATTTGCAACACAAAAACTATACTACAGAAACTATCAAAATGGATATACAGGACTTGTAGTGTTTGTTGAAATCTTGACAATACATTGTGAATGATCATAAACATTACAAATCTTCAGATTCTGGAACTTCAATAAACCATTTAACACTAAAGGAGTTGACAAACTCTAGTAAAAAAGTAGTGCATAGCAAAATCAATATTTCCTTACAAGCATACAGAGGAACAGCAGAAAAAGTTCACATCTTTAGAACCTTAAACTACAGATGATGGTGTATTCTGTGATGCTTTCAAATGGATGCAGTGAAAGAAAATTAGAAGCCAGGTCTGAACTTCTTGGTAGAGATGTTTCTAATGGCCTCTGATACTAACAAAAATGACCAAAAAAAATATTTTGTTATCAGATTGAAAAATCACAGAAATAAAAAAGATACCTCAGGATCCAACTCTGGCTCAGGGGCTGGAGCAGAAGACACCTGAAAAAGAAGACAGAAAAGACAGAAAGACATGTTTTTTAAAAAGACGTTTCAGATCAACCTCAACCCATGGAATGATAATGACACAGCTTTTCCATGCCTCTGCTCAAGAAATTTAACCCTAAAAAGGCCGGGGGGGGGGGGGGGGGGGGGGGGGGGGGGGTGTTGAATCAACCCCCCCCCTCGACATTTTTCACGACTACTTTGCCGCACGAAATTTTTTGACCGCGCCGTTCGCCGACTTTTTACTTTCAAGTCTCGTGCATCTTTTGACACCATTTTCGCGAAAATCGCGCATACCGTTACAACGCTGCATGACGTTTTATACATGCCTGTCAGACCGAAAATGGCTCAAAAACATGATTTTGTGTATAAAGTCTATGCAAATGGAGTTTTCTCTTCTTATTCATAAAGATATTATTATTTACACTTTCATAGACTGAAACTTATTAATTTTAGCATAATTATGCTTGAAATAGGTTCTGTCATAAATTTTGCGGAAAAAAAACGACGAAACAAAAGGTCGAAAAAACAGAGAAATACATAAGAAATTCATAAAACAATAAAATACATAAGAAATTGATTTTGATACCAAATTTTTTTTTCAAGTACATTGTTAGGAATGCTACAAAGAATGTTTTCACCAAAAATTAGGATTCTAGGAGCTTTAATTTGTGATTTAGAGCAAAATGCATGATTTTATGCATATATCAGCATAACTGAATCAACCCCTCCCCGGCCACAGAACACCCAAAAAAGCCCAGCCTGGTTAGGGTTAAGGAATATAATGACACTTATCAAGAGGAACAAAAAGCTTATATCACTAGACGAAATTAACAACAAAATATTGCACATATAATGCAAAATACTGAGAAAGCGTTGTCGAGGTCACGTGACCCAAACAGTAGTTGAGGTCTCTGTAGAATGTCACATCAATTGATTTACGGACAATGCACTTGTCGGAACTGATATTGTACTTGTGCCTTTTCACTCAAAATTTTCCTGACCAGGTGCTTTGCTTGAGCGAACTTCACGTAGGACTATTCCAGCACAATAACTTTCACTTTAGCATCAATTTTCTCTCACAAGAATGACATAAGTGGTTTTCATCCAGCATCTATTCCCAACAAACAGTGCTCGCCTATATTGGCAACACACTTTACATCATTTGGCGATCAGTATCAATCCACCAAGATTCTTCCATTTGTTATACAGTTGAATCTCGTGAGAAGAAGTTGGTTATAACAAAACCCTTTCATAACAAGGTGATTTTCTGCTCCAAACTTTTTATAGTTTTCTCTTTTCACACCGTGATATAGTGAAAAACCTGATATAACAAGGTATTTTGTGAGGGTTATTAAAATCTCATTATGACAAGGTTCCCTTGTACGTACAGTATGACAGAGTCGTCAGTACATGCAATACATACCCCAGAGTTGTAGGCTGGAGTAGGGCTCGACATGGGCGCAGAAGATACAACGGAACCAGACTTCCCTTTAATCTATTAAAAAACAAAAATGCATATGAAAGAAAATAACAATAACAGTATGAAAACCAATCAAGTTAAAATAAATATCACAGAGACCATCATTCAGTCAACCCACATCTCGTCACATGCAAGGGATTCAACTGCGCAGCACATTCAAGTTAATCTCATACTTCACAGCATTTGATCTTTTGAAGTTAACATGTGCTAGTACTTGGTGTATCAGGGAAACAAGAGAATGTCAGCATCATATACATACTGCACATGTACAAAGTAAATAACTATTTGCAGTGTCCTGTGGGGGTCTAATACAACATGGTTCAGGAAAGATTAAATGATTATCGACACAGTAGTACCTTGTTACAAAAAGCTATTCACAGTCATGATGTAAGACCACTTGGAACACGTCTGACAAAGAAAGAACTTCCTGACATCAGCAAGAAATGGAGAATATCTTTGAGGGAATTTTGATGCAAAATGCAAGCAAATCAGGCATGTACTGTATGTAACTTGACAAATGTTACTCAGACAACAATCTTATCAGTTTTTAAAGCTTCATGGAAACTTGGGAGTGCTCATAAATAGGTACTGGTATACAATTCTGACTTCTGTCCTGAAGGCCCTGCTTTCAGATTTTTGCATAAGGCTTTCAGCATGCAACATTTTGAACTATGGAAGCTTGGAGGGCATGGGGAAAGAAAATAACTAACACTGTCCAAGGTTTCCTTCCTCCCCAACATTTAGTAGCAACCATCCACATACAAGCATGTAAACTGGTACAATGTACCTCTACAATCATATCACTGTGGATCGCTCTACCTCAAGTAGTGACCCTGGGCTTCCAATTTGCTGCATGCTGCAGACAACTGTGTACATTCAATGAACCACCAACCATCATCTATCCAAAGTCCAAGGCTCAAGAGTGCACCTTACACTATACACAACGGCATGTGATACTGACTCTCTTGCCAAGTCGCAAGCCATGTACTCATAGCTGTATTGCTCTCATCAAACAAGTTTGTCCAAATATGCACTGCAGAGAGCTTAATCATGTCTGCAACGTCAAACCTCTTTCGCTGAAATGACTTTCGATTTGCATTAAGAGGCCGCGGCCAGAAGTAAATATTTCAAAAGCAAACAATACTGTGGGCAAAGTACACTTTCTGAACATGCAATGGAAGAGTTTAAAAACTAAAAAAAAAAAAAAGGACAAACTACAACGTACGAAGTCTGCTTTGGTTAAGCACAGATTCAACAAATCTCATTTTGGGAACTAGATGTGATTGTCACATTAATCATAACGAAGGAATAAAATGATTATCATAATGCATCACAACTTTCATAATTTCTTCTTTAGACTGGTGTTGCACTATACCCATAATATATGCATACATGGTATGCTTCTTTTAATTATGGGGGGGGGGGGGGGAGATTGTTGTTTCAATCTTTTGTGTGTCCGGGAAGTTCTTACGACGGAAAGTATGAATATTCAGGGATATCCTACAGCTGTACCTGTCAAATTTTTGAAAACCAAGACGAAACCAAGATCATGTATTCGCAAATTTAACACCAAAAGAAAATATTGACTCTGATCTCAGTGTGCATTCAACATACACATATACATTTTTCCGTTCATTACTGTACTCCCCGATCTCTATTTCAAGCACTCACAAAATTGTAGGGAAGTCCTAATTAACACATACACACACACAAAAACAACAACATAAAGTTGCAAAGAATTAGACTTGCTAAATATATGGCATATACCAAAGAGAGAGAGAGAGGGGGGGGGGGGGGGGGGGGAGAGAGTGAGCTTACCAGATGCTTGTTCTGGGCCTCGTCCAGAGAGAGGGCCATGGCTAACTGGAGCTCCTCCTCCTCTTGCAGGTCCAAATCATTGCGCTGGGGAGGGAGCTGTGGTGAAAGAGAGAGAGAGAAAAAGGCACATAGGTCAAAGGTTGTGGTGTGATGCTTTTTCCCCCATCCCTTAACCCTAACTTACCTGGGCTATTTAGCGAGCTTGAATTCCTGGAGGGGCCATTATGGCCCCCCTTCAGATCTCGGCCGTTGACCGCGCGAACGCCGCAAAATTTTGCATGAACATAAAGCCAGATGCAAATCAGTATCAGTAAAAATCAGTACAAATCAGTATCAAAATTAATTTCTTATGTTTTTTATCGTTTTATCAATTTTTCATGTAGTTCTTTGTTTTTTTGAACTTTTGTTTTTGTTGTTTTTTCAGCAGAATTTGTCATACACATTTTTTGAAACATACTGTTTTATATACTAAAATAAATTGATTTCAGCCATCAAAATAAGAAATATGAATCTTTACATGAATTACTTGAAAAAACACAATTTGTATTGACTTTGTACACAAAATCACATTTTTGAGCAATTTTGGAGTTGACAAAATTTTTTTTGAAGGGGCGTGGCTTCGAAACGGTATGCCCGGGCACGACAAATTTGGTCTCAAAAGTTGCCAAGGTAAGATAGGGTTAAGGGGCAACAGCACTCAATTGCTCAATTGTGAACTGCACAAAAGTATCATTGTAGCTGTCAATCAGGAGTTGATGAGTTGAAATTTCAAGTCAAGACACAATCAATGTCAGCAGGTCATAGCAATTCAGTGACTGGTCTACGTAACATCGGTGCAGAAATTGACACTTTTCCCCCCCATCTGTTTTAATGCAGCCTCAAAATGCTTTAAAAGTTTTGAAAGGAATTAGGAGTAAAATGTAAGGACATAGTTCTTTTTTTTCTATTGTTCTTCTCTTTGTTAGTTACTCATGAAAAATCTGTTTTTCAAGCAACTGAATATCTGAAAATAAGAACGACCTAGGTCCATTAGAGAAAATTTCGAAAAAATAGAAATAAATAGATAACTTCTTAATGTTTTTCTTTTTTTTTTCTTTCAGTTATTGGAATGTTATATACGTGTATACAAACTTGCATGTAAAACAGTCACTTGACTGATTATCTATCGTTTCATAACTTCATAAAGGGTCTCCAAAGACAATAGCCAAATTTGGACTTGGGTCGTTTTTATATTCAGGTATTCAATTGTAGTCAATGCCTCATTCTCAGAACAGGATGCTTTTGTTTGTTTGTTTTTATTAGAATAGCATGGAACGTAAGAGGGAGGCAGTAATTTCACAAGTGGTTCACTCAAACCATACTTGGACTGCTCTGAATGAATTCCACATAAATTGACCAAAGCAACAACAGCAACAACAAAAACAACAACAAAACACATCACAAAACAAAATGAAACGATAACGGTGATCTATCACTTGGTCTACTCCCACTTCGTCCAATAGCCATCTAGTCTCAACCCATATGGTCTAATTCCATTTCGTCTACAACCAGTTCGTCTAATGACCATTTAGTCCAATTGACACTCGGCCTCATTACCAGGTGGTCTACTTCCAGATGGGCTATGCCCATTTTGTCTAATATACAGTTTATTAGACAAAATAGGAAAATAATCCAAGGAGACAAAATTGCAGTTAGACCATCTCGTTATTAGACAAAATGATAATTAGCTAAACTGGACATTAGACCAAGTGAGGATTGGACCAAATGGGCTTTACATGAAATTGATAGTAGACCAAATGAATTTAGCTGTAGTGGAGTTAGATGAACTGGAAAGCAGACCATCTGGGGTCCGTTTCATAAAACTTGTCATCAGCGACAACTGCCACATTTCTATGACAAATTTGCTCTCAGCCAATCAGATGCAAGGATTTCAGTAGCTTGTCACATCTATGACAACTTGTCACTGATGACAAGATTTATGAAACTGGCCCCTGATATCAAACCAAGTGGCAATAAACCACGACTACAAACAAAACTTCCGCACAAAATTGTCAGTTCACCTGAGATTGCTGAGAGAGGGGGCTGTTCAGGTATTCGTCAGGGAGGTCACTCTCCTTGTTACCTGGCTTGGCGCCACTGCTTCCTCCGCCCCCTCCGCTCCCTCCGCTCCCAGCTTTCCTGAAACCAGGAAAAGAGATCACCAGAGAGAAATATTTCAGATTCATACTCATATTGACACGACAAGAAATTCTTGTCTTCCCTAATTTCTGTCTTCATGTCATGTTGATTTATTGGCAATTATCATTACAAAATGAGTAGGAAAAAGTAACAGAAACACATTTCTTTTCATTTCATCTATTGTCCATAAAATGGAAAATCTCCATGATGAAATGAAAAAACCTAATAAAAATCTAAAATGAAACCTTCAAATCTTCATTCATACGTGTATGAGTCATTTACGAACAATAGTGTTGGTACAAATTAATATCACTGAAGTATATTCATCTAACACTATGAAACATGCGTGTATATCACCTTTAACAACAAATGAGAACCTAGTGTCTCATTGATTCATGAGTTAAATCAAGCAAATCTTTGCAGGACATCATGTTTTTCAATCCTTCTCTTCATCTCTCTCCATTCATTCTCCTCCCATCTTCTGTTCCAAATGTCACAAAAAGCCATTCAATCTAGGACCTCTTTCTCGTTCCCTTTCTCATATCACAAAACATGCATGTCTGTTCCCCGTACTGCATAAAATTATCAATATATTATGGCATAACTCAACACATTTCACTATGTACCAGTACAACACTACTACACCACAACTCTGGAATTTAAAAAAAACAAACAAAAAAAAACCCCTAAGACACAATACATGTACTTACAAAATACACCACAGTGCACCATTCTACACAATATCAAACAAATTACACATATCTCAGTTAACACCATACACATACACTACACATCAATGTACACCAGAGCACCCTTATCGCACACCAGAAAACAGACCACACACTAATCTGAATACAGTGTTGATCAAGGACACGTGTCATACCCCTGGAGCTTGTCGTGGCAGGTGTCACAGACCCGCACCGGCTTCTCGATGCCAAACTTGGGAATGGTGCAGGATTTGGAGGAACATTTCTGGCAAAACACCTGGCCACAGTGACGGCAGTGATGCTGACAGGAGCAATGCAAAAAGAGAGTGATATAATAGACCGCAGAAATTGGTTATGGCTGATCATGGGCAAAACATTTGCTTGTACTGTACGGTAAATTTCCCACAAGCTATTAAGTTTTGATGTCCTCATGTTATAGCATGTTAGTAAAATTTATATACCATAAATATGCTAAATTCGCTTCATTTCAGTTTTTCTACATGCATTTCACACAAAGAGAGAGGGTAAGAAACTGCAACTCTTTATTTCTCTCTGTGGAAATCAAAAAGTACACATTCTGGTTCAACTGTTTATTCGTTTACTCTTTCAGTCATTTGTTTTCATTTTCGATCTGAAAAGATGGCTGGATAGCCCATATTAAGCTCCACTAGCTGGGTTTCAATGTGGTTATGGTAGTTTGCAGGCACAAACCCTTGTTGGTCATCAAGGAGCCTGCACCAAGACTACTATATGCACCACTGGCACTGCAGCCTCTTGTTGGGAGAAGCTACAGTACATGGCCTATGGGACAGTGCCACCTGGTGCATGTAGTAGTCTTGGCGTAGACCCCTTTTATACAACCAACAAGGCTTTGAGCCTGAAAACTAGGGTTATGGCAGGGCTCGACACTAACGGTGGCCTGGTGGCCCGGGGCCACCAAAAATGAAAGTCGGGCCACCAAATTTTGATAAAGGGTAAATTTGGTGGCCCACCTCGGGCCACCACAATTTTTTGAAAAGTATGTCAATAAAATCGTAACTTTTTGCGCCGGAAATTAGCAGTTAAATTTCTTTAAAGGATGGATGAAAAGGACTGAATGAGTGCCTGAGAGTGAGTGTTGCAAGTTTAATTTATGAGTAGATATGTCCAACTTTTAATTCTTACTATCATAAAACTTAAATATTTGACTCATTTAAAAAAACAGGACTTTTAATGTTTTTTATTGTTTTTTTTTCGGGACACCAAATTTTTCTCTCGGGCCACCAAAAATTTGAAATTTAGGATTTTGGTGGCCCCATCGGGCCACCAAACAAAAAAGTTAGTGTCGAGCCATGGTTATTGGGCCTTGCTCATTAATGAGCAGATAAAATGCAGCCAACCATGCACTCACCTGTCTCTGCATCAGTCCAAACTCTGTCCGGCAGGTGTAGCAACGCTCCCCCTCCACCCAGTCTGGGGCCTATAGGTGAGATGCAGAGAAAGGCATAGGCAAAAGTAAACACCTTATTGTCTGGGGACTACACCGGAGGGTAAAGAAAAGCACAAGCAAAAGTGAACAACATATTGTCTGGGGCCTATATGCCAGGTGTAGAGAAGATCTCAAGCAAAGGTTGACAACAAATCATTTGATAATAGAGAAATCAAAAGCAAGAGCAATAGTGAACACCATATTGTCTGAAAATAGAGAAATTAAAAGCATGAACAAAAGTGAACGTCATATTGTCTGGGGCCTACAAACCACGTGTAGTGAAAAGCTTCAGCACAATGAACATCATATTGTCTGTGGTCTACACGCCAGGTGTAGAGAAATGCATGAGCCAAAGAAAACACCATATAGGAGAAATTCATTTGAAGGAAACCTCATTTTACCAGGACGGTATTCTTATATTGAGCTTGTGAGCACAGCAACAGTGTGTATACATACATAATCATTTATTCAAAAGAAGATCCTGCTTTTTTTGTAACAGAGATGAGCAGAGTGTGATTACAGATTTTTCAGAAATGGACTTCAATAATTATGATATATGCTAGCTGCTACATACCTACCAGTGTGTACAAGTGCTACTGGAGAATTTCTATATTAAACTCTGAGAGAACTCGAGATGACAAAGAGTTGATTCAGTATGTTTCAAAATTTGGTGGTTATGTGTACGGGTCACCTGTGATAGGTGCCGACTAAATCTAGATTCATCAGGAAGGAACAGCCATTAACGTATGCTCCATCACCTTCCAAGGAGAAAATCTTTATACAAAATAAAAAATAAAAAACTTGAAAGAAAGAAAGACGAGAGAGACACGGCTTTCTTCAAAGTGTCCTTGATGATCTAAGAAATGGCGAGTTTGATTAGCATTCTAGAAGAACTCCGCAAATACCTCAACTGACCATTGTTCGCAAGTTAAAAAAGAAAGAAAAAAAAAAGATATTCTGCTTGTGTACATAGATGTATAAGTTATATCTACTGGACATCCCAGTCAAGCTTTGAGTAGCTTAAAATGATTCACTCATAAATGTATATGACATAAGAATGATTATTCCACGTACAATTCATATGTGTATAAATGTATTATGCACTTTACGAGTAAATCAAATCATATCAAAATCAAGACATGAATATAAAGGAAAAATAGCATCATATCACTAAGCAGATTTTCTGAATTGCCCTCACCTTCTCGGCCACAAACATGGCATCACTCTCTTTCAGCTGAGGGAATGAGTGGCCTGTAATGCAAAACAAGAAGGCATAGATTTGGTGAGGAGACAGACCATTAGCCATACAAGAGAATGACTTAAGTTAAATATTTGTTCCCACCATTTGATCCTTGTGAGTGAACTGTGGTCTGTATTCATAACATCTTGTTTGGACAACTTTGCTTTTCCAGGTGACATGAATAAACCAAAATCATAAATTCTGACCCTCTTCAGTGCATGTGGAGAAAGCAAAAAAAAAAGAAAGATTAGTAACAGTTAATATCAACATTATATTTGATATCTAACTTGCTAATTCCCACATCCATTGCATGTATATCATCGATTGTTTACATAGGTAACACAAATATCATACTTTTCAGTATCAACGAAGAGACAATCAAAGGAATATTTCTGCTGATATCTAATTTCTTTTCAAAAACAAAGTTGTCTTTTATATGACAGGCAAGCAAAATATAAACGGCAAGAGAAATTCACAAATTTTCTGTTTTTTCTCTGACTGATCATAGTGGCACTGCCATTCAAGACCATCTGAGAACATTTCACTTCTGCCTTCACCTGGCTGAAGGTACCGGTAGCACGCATTTTTCCATTTCTCTGACGAAATTGAACACAGAATTGCTATTCATGCCACTGTTCTTTCAATATTAGCTGTCCAACAACTATCTACCTTCTGCCTTCAGCTGACTAAAGGTATCACAGACTATCTTCAGACTGGGTTCGTTCCTGAAGGCATGGGCCCAGGCCTGGAGTAGCTCCAAGGTCTTGGATTTCACAGCTTCATTGGAAGACTGGAAGAAGAAGAAAAATATAGAAACATATCTGTAAGTATCAAAACAATAATCATAACAATAATAATAAAGATAATAAAAGAAATAATAATCATAATCATATTTGGTACTGTAACCACACTCATTATTTTAAGGAAAATATAACAACAAGAATAAGACATCTGCCAGGGCATCTTTACATCTTTATGCAGTGCTCTCAATGTTTCACAACCATTTCTTGGAAACATTCTAGCTTTGATGAACACATGTAAATCTAGCTCTACTGCAATATTCAACTTCCTCATGAATACCCAATTACACAGTTTGGTGGGGAAAAGCATTGTGGCTATTTACTCAATTAAATAAAAACAAACAAACAACAACAATATATGCACCCAAGCAGTACTTCAAACCTCAGGGTAATCACAGAAAACACAGTGTATGATCCTGGATAGAGATCAGCAAAAGTTGAAAATAAATGACCATCGAACATCTATCACTCACACTTGCCAGCTCCTTCATGTCGTCCATAAACTGGGGCGTGGCGACCTCCTCGTGGATACCGGTACCGCAATTCTTCACACAAGACTCCAGCACCTGATGACAGATATAAACAAGGTCCAAAGAGTGTGAGAATTTACTCCATGCTGGCGTGACTGGATCTCACATCACTTTCAAAACATGGATGTCCAAAGGCACAGGAGAGCATCATTCTGACACAGGTGTGTTTGTGATTTGATTTGCAAATTTGCTATTGAATTGGGTTTCTGAACAAAAAGGACAGAACAAAAGCAATCTTGCATTTTGGTATCTCAAGCTATTGTTCTTTCATTAATAGGTCACACTAAAGCAAAATATGCCAAATGGCTGCAACCTTCTGCCTGTTATATTATGTTCAGTGAGGAATCATTTGAGCAGTACTTTAATTTGTGTCAGGCTATCATTCAAGACTTAAGAATGAGTATCATGATTCTTTCTGTTTTTGTGGTAGTGGCATTCTGCTCATATCAAGGACAATCACTGATAATTAACTGGCTTAAAGATTTCATTCATTTATTCAAGCTTATGGCACACTGTGCCTGGTTGATGCCGTTTGCCAACTATTTCTAGTCGCCTGGGGCGAACCACGAGGGGTTGGCATTATTCGCCCTTTTTCTTGTATGGGTTGGTGAGGGGACCACTTCACCAAGTTAGCACCCTGTTCTTCGCAATGAATGGATGAAGAGGGATCTTTTACGTGCGTGAGCCGTGGATAACTCACACACAAGACCGCCATTTCATGTCCTATCCGAGGGACAGAAGGGCTTCTTTGTCTATGAGGAGGCTACTGTATTAGCTGTTATCTTCGCGAAGGTTTAATTTTCGCAAATTTTGCAAATCACAGTTGGATCGCAAAGTTAACACATGGAAATGTCGCCATGCCGTAGTGTCATAATGCATTTACGTTAGCGTTGGCGTCAATACGTGAAAACAACATCTTACGAAAATGTCTACGACCTCATTCGTAAAAATATCTGTACACGAAAATAACAGCTTACACAGTAAAATATTGCATAAAATTATGTTATTTTACCTGCAGAGCATACAGAGTCACTCTTGGATTCTTGTCAAACATTTTCTTCCTCATGTTAGCCAATGCATACTTGGGTCTGTTTCAGGAGCAATGGGAGAGAATGCAGTTGAATATCAAAAGCAATTAAATGGAAATATTAATTCTTCAAACAAGTACAACAGAACAAATCAGCGACTATGCAATCATCTGTCCAATGACATACATCTACTAGTAACTACAGAATTCTGTCTTCTCTGTTCGTGCCTTATTTACCAGTGAAACTTAGTCCACGATGCTTAAACTAAGACACTGACATGGAAATTATTTGAATGTTGTTTCCTTACAATGAGGAATATCAACATCTAATGACACAAAACATAATTTCCCTTGAAAATTGAAAAAAAAATGAAATTGAAAATCATTCATGTTAATCTCTTTTAACAGGGTTTATGAAAAAATATTTGGCGTATACAGTAGTCACTTGAAGATAAATATTGCATTTTACACTGTCTACTGATGTTTTGGGACCATATCGATACAAATTTGAACTATTCCATGCAAGCAAGCTTGTCATGCCAGAATTGCAAATATTTTAAAGCCATTGTTTTGTTGTTGTTTTGTCTTTTTGGGAGGAAGGGGGTGTGATTGTTTTTGTTTTTCACCGCACTGTTTCATTGAGAAGCTGCATTACCACTTTACACATGATCACCTGACAGTTGCAAAACATGTAATTGCAGCATATTGCAGCAGAGATAATCAAACTCAAATGCAAGTCTCTCCTTACAACCAAATCTGATTCACCAATGGCCCATACTACAATTTTGTATTTTCGACTGTATACAAGTCAAAGCTTTCTGTGGCCTTTTCTTACGTGACATCCTTCTGTCTGATGGCATCACAAATCTGCAGCGTGGCCTCCCAGTCCGGTTCAAGAAGCAGATGACTTGTTGCCTTCTCTGCAATCAGACACAATATGTATAGAGTAGATGGTAAAATAAAGCTACAAATCAGACCTTTAATGAACATATTCAGTCAAACAGACATTCAGAGTCTACTGTATTTAAAAATTGTGCATTGCATCAAGCTGACTTGTTGCACAAGCAAAGAACTCTAGCATTGCTGTATTTGGCAGAAATAATTTTTATTTCACTAACATCATCCAGGTGATATTCCACATGCGGTGAGTTGGCTCAGTTGGTAGTGCATAAATCTGCCTCATGATCCTAAGGACCTGGGTTCGAACCCGAGTCTGGATTGAGCAATGTTGTCTGTAAACATACCGTTCCCTCTAGCAAGAGGCAAAACACTCTGTCCCTCGGATAGGACATAGATGAACATCATAATGATTTACAACATGATTAAAGATGAGGTATGAGTTCACCCCTCTGCTTAATGATTTGTTGCTTTCATGATGAAAGCTTTCAACAGATTCACAATCTTGTGAACAAATTTCATTGTTTGACAAATCTCAGTACCTACAAATTGTACCCAATTTTTTTTTTCTGTCAGATAGAGACTAAGCTTACAGTATAACCCGTAAGTAATTCCTGCCTTGACTCTTTTGATGAACACCTATCAATGATAATTTGAAGTTTGATATTTGCTCACAAGCCATGTGGTGTGTGAATTTTATGAACATGAAATCTTAGTCTGATCAGGCAATGACTTCCTTACAATTTCTTCTTCCTAGCTTCTTCTTGGGTACTGTCCAGCACCCCTATGTACATGTATGCAGGGGCAAGCTGGACAAGGGGTACAGTGTATGCAGATTTCTACTAGCCTACACCTGATCACTTGTAGCTGTGTAGCTCTGGTCTCTTTTTAAAGTTACCTTACATGTACATAGTGGGATTCTAGTGACCCGTTCCATAACCTGTTTAACCTATTGAGGATGGTTTGATTTTGCTACAACACGCATTTCCCATAGACGCTTACCCGGGTATGTAAACTCGAGACTCATCCTAAATGGGTTAAATTAGTGAATATTGGATGTATGTACAGGCGCCACTATCTGATCACAAGTTCAGTCAGATCCAGTGGATAAGTGGCACTAGTGGCCAATGTTATGATGTGCCAGGCATGATCAATGTCCACAATGAGGGGCTAGTATACAATATGATGTAGGCATTGATACAGAGTGTGTTTGTAGGTTGTACATGTACACATGTAAGAACCCCCTAGGCCCTATCTTACACTGTACACCGTCTGCTCTGCTCTGTATGTCTAATTACAGTTCCCTCTAATGTCACCTACAAACCATGAAACTGCCATTACTATGGGAAGACGCCACTTGTTCATGCACCTGTCACTGTTTGTCTCTCTCATGCTTTATATGTGTATGACTCTTTTTTACAACAAGAGAGAGAAGTGAAAAATACATCCTTCAGCCAAAGTGAAAAATCTCTGTGTGGGCGTGAAGAGCTTAAGGTACAAACGTGTTCGAATTTGGTACTATGTCAGACACTAACATGTGCTCGCGAGACAGGTCGAGCACCGAAAGGTGGGTAGGTTCCACTTCTAGATTGAACATTTCGGACAAGTACGGGGATAACAAGCTGGGGGGTGTTTCACAAAGTCAAACTTAATTCAAGATTGACTAAAAATTATGGTATGCCACTGGTTTTCCTGCTCAGTTTCATTAGCCTAATCACCACACACTCCAAATTGTTAATGTTCAAATTACAGAATATTCTGATGTAGATTCATTGAGTATTGTTAAATTCAGATCTAATGCCCCAGTCACATATCCCGGATCATCCCGGACCACCCTGGATCTGATCCGGGGTGATCCGGGGAGAGATCCGTGTTGACACCTTGGACATCCTTGGACATCCCTGGACATCCGTGTATGTCCTCCGGGACATCCAGGAGGCCAATACGGCGATAGTGTGTGTAAAGCAAGTTACCCTTGATTCGACCGTTTCCATAAATAGACCACTCTTACAAATAAAAATTCCCTGAAATTCATGAATAAAAAATGGCGCAAATCAAGTGCGAAATTCAAACTATGCAACTACCTCCGCACGTGTTCCGAAGAGCACAACAGTGGGCCACGTCCGTGGACCCCCGAAATCATTGTCACGACCCTCCCGTGTCAGCTCGCATGAGCAGTTCAACGGGTAAGTAACGGGTAAGTAAAGTTGCATAGCAACACATATGGACTTGCTTCATTCCAAGTTTCGAAGTAACTAGTCCGTTTATCTGCATTGAATCTGTACAGCGTGTACAACTACAGCCACGATGGCAGCTGTTTCTGAGAGTGAGATACTTTCAAGTGTTTATGCAATATTAATATTTTGCATAATCGTTATTAATATTTCTGTGCCAGAATTTGCAGTATGAATTGCCATGGTTCGATCGCAACGTGTATGTACGTGTATGCGTTGAATCTCTCGCACAGCGTGGAGTACATGGAGTACCGCGCTCTCATAGTGCGATGTAGATTCTATATAGTTTTGCCCGCGTGTGGCAAGCGCGCTAATCCATTCATACTAGTATTACTAATCATAGGCATTGAATGAAGACACACAAAGTAACCATAATGATAATCTAGACTAGAATGATAGACTAGAAACTAGTAAATTAAATTTACACACAATTTAGTCAATCTTAAATTTCAAGTCTGACTTGAATTTAAATTCTTTATTTTTTTGTGAAACACTACAGCTCCTGATTACGTAATTATTAGGAGGTATACGCTCCCATTGCATGGCCAATGATTACTGAATAAATTACTTGACTAACTCTTGTAGAGTCAAGTAAAATTAACTGTTTAACATGTTTCTTAGCTAGTGTAAGTGTTTGAGAGGCACAGGCACTACATTCTACCTCTAACGTTTAATAGTCTACACTATAGTCACATAATTTACAAGAGTTCTAACGTTAGACTTCTACTTTACAATTACATCAATAACACACTTGAACACTTGACAACAGTGATCAACATTGATTGTTCTTTTGCTTACCGACATTGCGGTCGTAAGTGCTCTTAG
Source organism: Diadema antillarum (assembly GCF_040938485.1). Taxonomy (NCBI): domain Eukaryota; kingdom Metazoa; phylum Echinodermata; class Echinoidea; order Diadematoida; family Diadematidae; genus Diadema; species Diadema antillarum. The sequence goes on along the minus strand of NW_027271815.1, from coordinate 658,363 downwards.
CTGATGACCCAAACATTGTGACTTCTTCGATGGAATTCCCCTTTCTTGGTAGCAAAATCACGCTTGTTTATGCTTGCTTTGTCTCTCAGTTTTCAGCTGGAATCAACATTTGAGCCACCGTGGTCGGCCGTGTGTACCTGTACGTATATTCAATACGATACAGCTAGCGTACGTTGTTGATGAACGGTGTACAGGTACATTGGTACTTCCTATGTGTTATTCGTGTGTGCACCCGGTACCCGCACAGTACCACTACCACAGAACTCTTACACATAGAAGAATCACTCGCCACCCGTTTTGTCGCCGTCGCTCGACTCATTGTCACGTGACGTCCGCCATTTTGCTTAGCGGAACTTTTTTGCGTGCAAATCCCAGCAGACGCTATCCACGTACAGTGACTGTATGTTGTACCGTGTTTTTCTGACGTTCCGAGACCCTGAGCGAGGCATTAGAATGCCATATTGTGCGGCTGTAAACTGCACAAATCACTTGACAAAAGGATTTGGAAACAGGTAAGTTTGACACCAAGCCATGATGAGAATAAGAAGTAAATTAATTCCCCAAGTAACGTTTAATTAGGCGGATCGGTCGTATGTTGGCTTTCTTGTGAGCGCAGTAGCAAAGGTAGTCCCAGACACTGGATTTTGTGTTTGCCGTCGACATATCTGTTTACCACCAACTACTATGCAAAATTAAAAAAGATCAAGTAGGCCTAATTTAGGCCCTGGGGCTATATTACACTCTATACGTTGTGTGTTGGGGCAAACAGCTTTGTACATGAAAAAAGTGTAAATTTATGTAAATTTGAGCTTATGGGTGTAAACTTTACACGTAGATTTATTCTTGTCTAGCTAGTTAGAGTCACAGTACAGTGCAGTGGTGGGCCAGTGTCAGTGTCAGTGACAACACTACAGTCGTTTAGATACTAGATTGTCTAGACTGACTGTGTACTCTGTATTAAAGTAACCCCGGGACATTGCTTTCGCAATATGCAATATTTGTCATACATGTATTTGCGAGACTTGTCTTGCCTACATATTGTTGCCACGTTAACATTTCGTACTATACCATATAGTATGTTTTCACACTCATAAGGATTTCATTTTGAATTGTGCTTGAAGCGAACAAGTGCAAGTGAAATCTTGGATTACTGTATACAGTATTGCCTTTGATATTTTTTTTAATATTCTTGCCAGTGTCCATTATTCATGGTTTTATTTTGCTGCCATATTGTATGCTAAGTGATTGTACATGCATTTGCTTTCATGATATACAATACATGTAGTTGTCTTATTTGTGACACTTGTTTTGCCTACATGTACATACTTTGAGATACAGTGTAGTATGTTTTCACACTCTTTAGATTTCACTTTGAATTTCGTTTGAAGCAAACGGGTGCGTGTGAAATCTTGCATTATACAGATGTTCATGTATTGCCTTTAGTTGATATTGTTATGCCAAGAATGCATTTGATAATCTTGCCAGACAGTGTACATTATTCATGAATTTTATGTTGTCGCCCTATTGCATGTCCATTATAGATGTATATGCATTTGATTTTGTGATTACAATAGTTGTCACAAATTTGCGACACTGGTGGTCTTGCCTATCATTTGCATAATATGTTCCTGACGCATGTACTGCCTGTGATTATAGCCGCCGTATTAGGTTTGATAATGGTACGTGTACTTCAAGCAAATGGTATATCACTGTACTGTGGTTGATTCTCAGCAATCAACTTTGACCTTGATAAATGTCAAATAAATTGTAAAAAATCAGGAAAATTAACTCTGTCCAACTTAACTTTCTGTTTTTTGTGGGAAGACAATCTTGAAAGGAGTTCATGCTTGTAATGTGTGTGTGTGTGAGTGTGTGAATACATATATATATATATATATATATATATACATAGAAAATTATATATATATATATATACATAGATAATTTTATATATATATATATATATATATATAAACATGCGCTTAATTTCCTCGCCAGGATATAGCGTTTTAATGCCATTTTAGGTTTTAATCTCATATATATATTATACAGATAATTGTATATGTATATATATATATATATATATATATATATAATATTGATTGAGTACCAGGTAGTCTACATGTTGGTGCAGCAATATCATGATATCGAAAGTAAAACAGAAACCAATTTCATGTTGATCACCAACAATTTATTTACAGCACACAAATATTTGAGCGATTCGCTCTTTCTCAAGTGTTGTTGCAAATCGCTCAAAAATTGGTGTGGTGAAATAAATTGTCGGTGATTAGCATGAACTCGATTTCTGTTTTATTTCATGTATACAGATATACAGTGTATACATGCCTATAGGCATATTGCTTCCTATACCAATATGTGCAATAGTGGTAACTACATTGTACTGCACACTACTAATGATAATGATAACAGCAGGAATATAGATAATTAAGGTGGTGTTGTCTTCCAAATTTCTAATATGTTGAACGAGTGTCAGATGGGGAAGATGTATTACATGATCATATCCACAAATCATTGATTTTTACAACTGGACTGACTGGAAATTTAATTTGACCTGTTTAATGGGAGAAAAATCAAAAGCACGAACACACATCTTCTTACAATATCACTGGAGGGGGGAAAATACAAGACATAGGGTTGAGAGGGGTATCAGAAAAATGGCAGGACACAGACAAGGACAGGCGCGCGTCTTAGATTATTTTATACCAAAGCAGATCACGTCTCCGAAGTCAAATAGATCTATCCGAAAGGGGAAAAAACACCTGTTTCAATACAGACAACTTTCAGGGAAGAGTGTGAAATAAATAACATAAATGAGTACGTGAATCTGTGGTCAACGCTGGATTGAGAAGTACCAGTTTGACAGTTTACAAGTTCAAGTAAATATCAAGGGCTATAGCGGCTGTCATACTGTCCGATCAGTGAGTTGACCGTACCGTACTCGCGAGGAGCTGCGGAGGTACCGCTAAGCAACATGGCGGCGTGTGCACTGAGGCGTCACATCCGGGGTGCGCGGTGGCGACACCGAGCTCAGCGGGTTGTGAATGGGTGTGATTCTTCTATGTGTAAGAGTTCTGTGACCACTACCAGCACTGTCCAACCATGACCCTGCCAGATACGGGGACGAGGAAACACTTCCGGGTTGATGTAATTTCCTAAAAATAGTAACGTGTTAGCGTGCGCGTGTCTATTCGTCATGCATTGGTTGCAAAAGAGAAAAAAACAAGAAAATTAAAAACAAGAAACATCACAAAGCCCCAAGAAAAACAGCATACCTTATTTATGTGTAGCAAACTACTCACAATAATGTTTAGAATTGCCATCTCGTGCTGTTTTGGTGAGATAATGAGAAAACTCTCTCATGAAATAATGAAAGAGCATGTACGTTATTCTACGAGGAATTCAACATTTCATCATGAAAACTGGTTTTGAAATGGCTGAGATTTCAAAAGCTTAATTAGGAGCACTTTGTTGTACTTTGTTTTTGGATATCTCGGCCATTTCAAAACCAATTTTCATGAAATGTTGAATTCCTCGTAGAATAACATGCTCTTTCATTATTTCATGAGAGAGTTTTCTCATTCTCTCACAAAAAAATGATAAAACAAAAACAAAAGAACTGAATCACTGAATTCCTCTTAGCTCTATAACATGTTCTGTATCACTTCATAGATGGTTTCCTAGTATCTCGCAAAAATGTAGAAGCTCAATCCTCATTTCCACCAATACTATACCACTGAGTCCCTTTTTGACTGAACATGAAGGCATGGCATATTGAGGTAGGGCTGCTGCTCTCTACAATTGGTTAGCGATTACAGTGGAGTGTACTGAAGGGCAATGCGTTGACAATGCGTTTCCTTGTACAATTTATTATTAAAGTAGGCCTATTAGTATTACCCCGGAAGTATAGGTTCTAGTAATTGAATTGTCTTTTCATCATTACTTGTTCGTAGACACTGAAAAAAAGAAGAAATACAATGTAAGCAAAGGATGGTGAATGAGAATAAGTATCGATGCTGTAGACGAATTGTAATTTATTCACCTTGTATTTTACAGAGCTTTTGTTTGGTTGATTGTTTTTAACTTCGTAAACTTCTCTTTTGTTTTTACCTGGAAGGAAAATATTGGATAAATGAGTACAGGCTTTATGCCTATTTTTTTAGTCGATTCTTTATGCCTGATAATGATAAAAAAAGAATAGGCTGAGGGATGCTGTGAAGCATTCGAAAAGCTTTCTTGAGGAGGAGAAGAGGGAGGTATACCCCCCCCCCCCCCCCTTGGTCCGGGCACCTTCATAGACATTTAATAGACTTGAGAGACGAATGCGTGCAACAAGACGTGACAGATTTAACCGTATAACCGTTGACTTTTCCGCACATATTTTTTCTTAGTTTTTTTTTATTGAAATTTTCCAAGTATATGCCATGCGAAGGGACCTTCAGGTCGTTGAATTTCAATTCTATAAATCTCCCTTCGGCGGAAGATCCCCTTCGCTCCCCCACCCCCCCCCCCCCCCCACAAACACACACACACACACACACACACACACACACACACACACACACACACACACATGCACACAAATAAACATACAAAACATGCGTAAACGACCGTAAAGACATGACGAATGCCCCATATTCCAGCAAGACACTGCAGTGGTTATAACGTTGATGTATTCAGGGCTTTTACTTTCCTGATGCACACTCCAACAAGAACAACCCTACATACATGTACTTGTATACTATGGTGCATAATAGTATTAGTGAGACAACTTCACACAATCAAACCCCATGGCCTCAACGTCCAGGAGGGAACTGACTAACATAATTTCCTAATGTACACCTGATATGTATTTGCATATATTCCTCCCGTTTGGATTTCGCTTGCTATACGATCCACTAATACATGTAATGGTATGTATTGCCTATAGGTCTATATGCGTTAAAGTCTTGTACTTTGCATTGTTGCCGCATTTTATACACCAGGTTAGGGCTCGCTGCTTGTTCAGTACGTCCTCCGGCCCTCCCCTTCACGCACATTGTTGCTATTTCACTCTTTTCCTATCGTAGATTATCCTTTTGTTGTTCCTTTATGTTGCTTGATGCTCCCTCCCTATTCATCTTTATCCTTCACAGGTTGCCCCTATGATCCTCGGGATCATCACTGGCTACCTCTGCCTTTTGTCTGTTCACCCCTTGCTTTAGCACTCTCTCTTACCTGTTTGACTCCCTATATACCTTTGACTTTCAACCCACCCTTTTGTTTTCTTTGTTCTCTCCTGTAGATATCTCTATAGCCCTTTCCAGACTGTGCTTGTTATGTGTGATTGCTTTCCCTATCATATAAAATATGTCTGTCATTTTACCTCTGACGAAGATTCTGCTATAGGATCGAAAGCTCAGGACCAACACACGGATCCATCCGAATTACAAATCATTAGATGAGACAATTGCTTTATAACTGTGAATTCACAACGTAAATATTCAAACAAACTTGCGTACAGACCAGATGACCAAAATGGTCCGTAAAGTTCAGCAGGCACTCATTTCATTGTTTTGTATTGAATGCATGAATTAACCTTTTCTATCAATATTGCCCAAACCAGGGATTTGCTGTCATGTGGATGTGCTATAGCAAGCACCGTTTATAAGAATTACATGAATGATACCTCACGGATGATTATCTCAGTGAATCTAAAACCCAAAATGCCCGATTGTACGAGCGACCTTTTTCTCCTTGTGTAAATGAGCAAATGGTAATGTGAACTGGCTTGAGAGACTTTTGAGAGAATGACGACAGCTGCTCACTTTAGTTTGTGTTGTGACTAGAATCAATACTTATGTGTATGTGTGTGTGTGTTGTCATGTGTATAATGTCATTATGTTGTCACAATTAAATTTGTATTTTGCAATCAACTAATTCGTATATCATTGTTTATGAAAAAGAAAGAAAAGAAAAGATTGACAGAAACAAAAACGTTTGTGTGTGTGTGTGTGTGTGTGTGTAGTGGCGTATATAGGGGGGGGGGGGGGCACGTGCCCCGGGCGCCACTCCTTGGGGGCGCCAAAAACGAAAAAAAACGAAAAAAAAAAAAACAAGGAGAAGGGAAAAAAGAAAAAAGAAGAAAAAAAAAGAATGGGGGGTGGGGGGGGGGGGGGCAGAAAACCAAATCAAACAAGATGAAAACAAAACATGATGATGACGCGGACAAAATGACAATGTTTATTGTGGTCACACAAGAATTCCATGTTTTGTAAGCTGAAATACAAAATTTTTCGGCTCGCTCGCTGCGCTCGCTCGCCAAAATTTATGTATATAAAAAAGAAGATAAGAACAAAAACGTGATGATGACGTGGACAAAATGACAATGCATATTGTGTTCACACAGGCCATCGTTAGAAGGCAAAATGTTACACGGAGCAGCGGCTGCAATTTCTTTCGTTCTGAAGCGATCGCCGATTGGATCAAAAGAGGGCGCCAATGGTTTCGAACATGGGGGGGGGGGGGGCGCAAAAAAAAAACAAACCCAAATCAAACAAGATAAGAGCAAAAAGTAATGACGACGCGGAAATATACAAATTTCGGCCCACTCGCGCGTACTAATTTAGAGTATTTTTTCAAGTCCTCAGTTTGTTGGTATAAATCGTTATCTATAAGGCCGTCACTATAGAAATGTAAGATTTAATAAGCCAAAAAATAACAAGAATTCCATGTTTTGTAAGCTGAAATGCAAAAATTTTCGGCTCGCTCGCTGCGCTCGCTCCCCAAAATTTATCAAAAACAGAAAGAAAGATAAGAACAAAACGTGATGATGACGCAGAAATATTCAAATTTCAGCTCACTCGCGCGTACTAATTTAGAGTATTTTTTCCAAGTCCTCAGTTTGTTGGTTTAAATCGTTATCTTCAAGGCCGTCACTATATCTTGATTAGAATATTGTAAGATTTAATAAACAAAAAATGACAAGAATTCCATGTTTTTGTAAGCTGAAATACAAAAATTTTCTGCTCGCTCGCTGCGCTCGCTCGCCAAAATTTATTACATATAATTTTTAAATCACCCTCAAAAAGACCCCTCTTAAGTGCTTGAAAAAGCATATCATGTGGACTTTTTTAAGTCCCTACCGGGATGGGGTTGGGGTTGAACACTTTAGAAATTAGTGGCGCAATTTTCGCGCTTGCCCCGGGCGCCGTTTTCCCTAGATACGCCACTGTGTGTGTGTGTGTGTGTGTGTGTGTGTGTTGACAGAAATGTGTCACACGCCAGACTTCCTCATCCTTTCCTCTCTTTCAAGGAAACTTTCGCCATTGTCTGTTTTGAACTTTTTTATTGTCTTCATTGTTTTCACATGAAAGAAACATATGAACGAGTACACATTCTATACAGCGTAATTATGTTTAAAACAAGAGTATAACCTACAAATCGTCCATAGAATTATTTAAAGCGATGTATATTTCTATGATCACGTTTGATTAATGATATGGCTAGTCAAACTATAAAGCATGTTAACTTTTGCCATGATTCATTATTTTGCAACTGGATACAGTGGCAAAATTTCTGTGGTGTTTTGGTGGCAAGTTCATGAGGAAATAAGCGTGCTAATGATTTTGAAAAGGTATTTCAGGGAAAGCTGAAAAACTGACGTTCGGTGTTGGTCTCTTTTCTCTGGAACAAAGAGAAAATATCTATGTGATCTATTATATGCCACCAGTATATGTAAAATACAACATGCTTGGAAATGCGGCAATCCTCGTTGTTTTAATAGACACAATATATTCCACAAAACCTGAGCTTTATGTCAGCATATCAAGTTCTTATAAGTCACGAGGCATCATATTTAGCACCATTAATTTGGGTAAAATGAATAGCATTCAAAAGACATCGTTCCTGAAGTTGATTAACCATTGTGCAGATCACATCACTTTGTTTCCAGTGAGCTACAGCTTTCCTCTTCAATACTATAATTCAATTCTAAAAATACATTGTATCTTCGAGACAGACTTCTTTGTATGCTGTATTTTATAGGCATGTATACTTAAATCTAACTATGATCTTGAACTAATTATTTGCTGGAAACTGACGTAGTTAAGCCGTTTGGTCGACCTGTAAGGCACGTATAGGTCCTATACCTCGCTTCGACTTCCGCGACACTTTCACGTGCTTGAACGATATACGGTATATTGTCTTCTATACATTCTTCTATTTAGCAGGAGCCGCAGAGCCGGGGCCTATGATCCATTCATTATCGTCTCCCTCTAAATAACTGTCAAGATATTAACAGATCCATAAAGGCATGCATGATCATCATGCCAAGTATGTTTACATGGCCGGCGGAACGGGGGAGGGGGGGGGGGGGGGGGATGGCCAGGGGGACTCGCCCCCCCCCCACACTTTTTGTGCACCATACAAAGAAATACATAAGGTGTCATCACTTTGGGCCCCCCCCCCCCATATTTTTAACCCGGAAGGGAAGTACTGAAGTATTGAAGTGGCACTTAAAAGAGCTGAGTTTTTTTTTTAAATATCTTTATTTTTGATTGTCAGCTGAAGAAACCCTGAAGTGGAAGAAGGGGAGATATGAGCTGAGGACCTTTTCATTAATTTTTTTTTGCTTGTTACCTCATGAAACCCGGAAGTGCCCCCTCCCACACTTTTGAAAACGCTCCGTCGGCCGTGGTTTATACATTGTATATCATAATATTTTTATCATCAATATTCCAAAGATCACTGAAATATTAGCAGTTATTTTTATAATATATGATCACACAAACATGCAACACATACACTTGCTATTGTCATATTGTGTTATCAGTAAATCGCGAAGGGTGTCTTGTTCCTATATACTCTGTAAAACAGTGGCAAGTTAGTGTGCATAAAGGTTTTGAATTGAGACAGAGGGACGGTGTTGACGTGTGCAGCAACCGGAGTCATCGACAAGGCTCTTCGACTGGAAATTGCCTTTTTTTCCCGTTTTTTTTTAAACTGACCAATGTGGTATTCATAAACAGATGAACAATCTATACAGTCTGCAGTACATTAGGCTAATTCTTTGTGGCATAATCTCAATGCAATAAAAAATGCGTGTACACCAGGCTTCTCACAGTGATAAATGCATATACCATTATACAGTATAGGCAGAACACTGTAAATCCGCTGTGCGCTGTATAGACCAATTCGGTTTGGGTACTGTTTATTATGGTAATTTCTATCTGGGGGCTTCAAGTATGCATAACAAAAGATAATTCATGCACTGACATAGCAACGCACCTGGCTCATTGTAAAACTCATTAAAAATGCCTTTGTTCTTCTTTGGAAACCCCCCAGTTATGGCCGCCATAAGTTACAGTGCTTTTGAAGCCGGATTCATCTATTTATCTGAGTTATCTGTTATACGGATGACCTTGTCTGGAATCTCATAGCCCAATGCGAAGTCTCCTTCTATATAGTGTCGGTTATTTCGGCACATAATACAACATACCTGTAAACCCGTACATTATTTAAGCATAAACTTGACAGAAGCCGGGCGTAAAACATAATGTACGTAGATCTAGACCATATGAGACGATTCTGGCCAGTTTGATACATAATCTGCCTCCCCTTGTTTCCGAGCTCTGTGTTAGGCCTATATATGACATCATAATAGGCATTTTAGGTGATTTTTCAAAATGATATAAGGCCAGGAAAATTAGTGTAGAATGAAAGCCCTACTCTTCCCATTCACAAATCTTTTTGAATTTTTCAAATCGGTCAAGCGGTTGCAAAGATATTGACCGATTCTGTGACGCGCTATGTGTATTTTTAGCATAGGCGCAGCCATACTGGGTGTATCAGCAGACCCCCCCTCCGCACTCCCCCACCCCTCTCCCTACATTAGCACGCGCGCAGAATGAAAAACTGCTTTAGCCAATGGGCGTCTCGTACTGAGTGCGCGAATGCTTGCTAGTGCGCGAACCTTTGTTACAAGTGCGTGATAAACATTTTGCCCGGGGGTGGGGGAGAGCAGGGGGGGTCGGCTGATACACACCGATACACCCACTATGGCTGCCCCCTGTGCCGTAAAATGTCTGCTGCCCTCAACGAACCCGAATCGGTCAATAGGCGTTTTAATGTCACAAGACATGCCCATTTTTCAACCCGGGGTCAAAGGTCAATCTTTTGTTTTACTTTGTTTTAACAATGGCACCGCCTGAGCATGTACACAGACAACTAAATTGCCTATAATTCCTTTACTGTTTGAAGTATGACAATGAAACTTGCAGGATATGATGATGATAGATTGTGTCACAATTTTGCACTGTTTCTAAAGAAATATGATTCATATTTTGAAAATTATGAATATTAATATTCATAAAAATGCATATAAATATTTGTAACAGAGTGATGAATCACAATAACTCAACAAAATTTGCAGGATAGCTTTGTAGAATATTTTCCCACAAGTCTACAATAATTTTTTCATGAACATTACATTAAAAATATTAATATCAATATTAAAAAGTAAAATATAATGTATGTTAATTGGTTATGGTTAACAATACCAGGAAAAAAATGCAGATTTGCTAAATGACATGTTTTGCCAGAATCCTGTCAGAAGGCCACATTAATATCATTCATACAAATATGAATACTGATATTCAGATGAAGATATGAATATTAATATTCATATTGGTCCATATATTTCTGGCCATAAATGTTCGCAATATCTGGGTGGAAGTTGCCTTTCATCTTCATATCACTTTCTGCCACAACTCTGCAATAGTATCAAATTCATATTTTTCATTTTTTGACAAATATGAATATCAATACTATACACACAATCACACAATTTATGGCACACATACATCTTTTGCAGTTCGCAGGTATAGAAACAAAGCACTACAAAACGCAAGTTCAATAAATCGTTGAGAAATGTATAGATGTATTCTGCCATGTGATTTCAAATTCACTTTATGTTCACTCTACTGGAGTTGCCTTCAAAGAAATACAGAGCAAAAACCTATATCAAGTCTCAGTCAGGTTTTAAATTTTGGGTTTGAAAAATGCATACTGATGCAGTACTGGGAACACATGGATAATCAGCACTATCCAAACATTATAACAGTTCCACTTACATAACACATGTGGAAGCACACATTAAGTGTGAAGAACATGTGTGACTTATATGTTATATATGACATCAAACACCAATGATCGGCCTCTATCAGGGAGCTGAATGTGAGTGGGGCAGCGATGAGCCTGCAGAGGATTCTTCTAGCAGCTGACTTGGCTGGACGGCAGAAAGGTTTGTTGGGCCTGTTACATGTCGTTGAGAGGATCCACTTCCAGCTTGGCCAGAGGGAAACACAGAGTCATGTTCTGTTATAAAGAAGTATGATTAATATTTGATTATTTTACATTGATTTTATTAGATTAAAAAAATAGTTCAGAGTCCTGGCTACATGTACAGTAATCACAGATTAACAATCTGTTTTGCAAAACATTATCCAGATTATGAATTTATAAAGCCTGTGAAAATCTTGAGGCAAAATTTTAACAAATTTCTTAAACAAAAAAACAACAACAACATATATAGAACTGCAGTCTGTAAAGTTCAAGTTTGAAGTGTCACAATTTTAGGATAAGACCTTGCTTATTTGTCTCGCCCTCACTGGCCTCAGATTGTGTGTGCATGCATGTACGTACATGTTCACATGAAAAACCAGAAATCTAAAAATAATAATAAAAATAAAATAAAATAAATGAGTCACAATTTTGGGGGTTAAAGATGGATAAATATAACATAAGGCATGAACTTAAATTTTTCTAACCTGAACTTGGATTTTGTTTGCTGGCTACACCACTGCAGTCACCTTCAACATCCATGACAATAAGAAGGCACACATACCCGCCCAGTCACCTGAAAATAAAGTCGTAATCAAACTGACATGAATTACTCTAAGAATATGAAGATTGAAGGCTTCAGGCTACTCTGTAGGAAATACTAATGAATTGACAGTCAAGCGCTTAGTGTCTCATATAATCATCATCACTAGTCTGATCAATCTTGGTTCTTCTTCAAGCACACTGTCTAAATATCGAGCCAAGACTCATGAATGTTTAGCTGCTCAAAACTTGAGTTGAAACAAAACACTAAATATCAATTTATCAGTCACAGAAAATTAAATGTAAATGGTGTAATTTCTGCTTTTTATATTTACGTAGGTTGACGTTAGTGACATAGCTAGGCCTAGTGCCCTCTTTATTAGCATGAGCAGCACTAAGTGCTGATATTTGTCATACACTTAAAAAATTACGGTAATTTTCCCTTCCTCCCAGCTCAGTGGTGTTCAGTACGAAGAATCAGAGAATGAATTCTGTAATTACGTAAAATACTTCACAGTAATTTTACTCCTGTAATTTCACAAAATATAACTATACTTGGAATACCAGGTTACAAGTAAACTATTGTACTGAAGTTTGAATTGTAGAAACTGAAGAAATTTTCCAAAAATTCTTGCAAGTTGCAAAGAAGTCTTTTCAAGTTGCTACTGTCTGTAAGTAACTCTAGCCCGACCAGACGCTAAAAAAAAATCATCGGTGTTACTCCGGCCTCCAATCTGACTTGTATACTCAATCTGTCAAATGTTCATAGTTTTTAGGTCGTCCAGAGGGGATATTTGAGAGAGACACTTCATAACAACTAGGGATTTTGAAAGTTGCTGTCAAAATAATCCGATCGAATTTCGATCGAAGTACGAAGTGGAACAAAGCCTGCTCTGCTCTGCAGGTCAGGTGTACACAGTACAGTAGCTCACATACATAACGTGTACTGTAGTATTGGCAAGTCAGTGTGCACGATCGTAACCACTACATTGATCAAAACATACGGTCGGTAACAAAAACCTGATCATAAATCTGACATTCAAACCCGAAATTTTCGTGAAGGATAGTATAAACTAAATATGGAAACAAATTAAGTCACTCTTGGGGGGTCGTGCCACAAGGGATTTTGATTAAAACATCGTCGATTCCTTCGTACGTACCATACCAACCAACAGCAAGGGTTATCACACATCGCATTTGTTGTTTACCGTACTTGTTTACAACACATACCAAACGGAACGATCCATTCGCCATGCAGGTAAATCAACAGAATGAGGTAACTGAAAATGCAAACTTTGCCACAATGATGACCGGATATTTAATCGATTGGCATTAAGATTACTCTTCACTATTAATAAAAATGATCAGCAGGCCAGCATCGTCTTTTACAAAGCTATAAAAAGACCACACACACAAACATCGCAACACTACGATACCTGACTGTCCGTAATGGATCGTTCACGTAAACAAATCACTGCTCGACATGCTCTCAGCTGTCAACAGCTGCGTGATTGCAGTAAAAACTCGCTTGGAAATTGAACGGACAGTGCTGCCTAAAAATCACTCTAGCATCAAAATGAAATCATTTTTCACCATGACACTTCACATAAAGTTTTTTGAAACATGATATTATCTACTTACGTGTGAAATGGACGGATCTTGGCGCATCTGGATAATGAAATCTTCGAGCAAACTTTTCTTTTAGCTCAGACGTCATGAAGCTTCACGATAGGTGATCCATGTCACATATCATCGGAATCGTCAATGTTTACTCTGTCTGTTCGGATACTTTCGGAAATTCATCGACCAATCACATTGATGCTACGACCCTCGGAAGTTAGCGAGGTATTCCGAGCAATTTCGGAGAGTTTCTGAAAAGACGGTGCCGTCGACCCAAAACTCTTCTCGGCAGCGCTGCACACGCAAACCCTAAGGAGTGACCTTCACGCCCCATAGACTCAGTGTGGGGCAGCGGAGCGGTTGAAAAAAAGTGTCACGTGACTGAAAGGCCTAATGAATCATAATGACTATCACAGTATCAAATTACAAAGCAAGAGGCAGTAGATGTGACTTATTACAAAATAGTTATGGTGATGCACCTCCCGGTCGAATGTGCGAAAAATGTGTCCTCGGGGTCCTACAGAATGAGAAGTTTGTACGCATACGTCTCGATCTGAGGCAAACGGATGACGGCAAAGTTAGGCCAGGCCCTTTCCAGTGCCAGGAACCTCCGAAGATTTGCATTACTAAGCTCTCTTCTTCCAGCATCCGAGTCCCTCTCTGGATACTCGACGTACTCTTCGATGTAGCAGAAGACCAGACGAACGTTTGGGAAGCGTTCAATGGTGTCTTCAACGTAACGCTCGACGTAGGCTATGCACTCGGAACATGGTGAAAAGTACGAGAAAATCAACAAAGTGTGTTCGAAGCCGTCCAGAAATGAGCCAGTGAAGGAATCAAGATTTCTGAAATAGTAATCAAAGACGCGAATCTCTGCGTGCAGACGAAATGTCCCAGGCCGCTCCTGGTAAGTGGCGGCGACAAACCCTTCCGCTGAAAGCAGCCCTTGATCTCGACACACTGCGAAGCGTCCCCCATACGTACAAATTGGGTTGTTATATTGACCCACAAAGTCTACAGCTAAGGCCGCGAATTGTTGACGGCTGCCTGTGCTGAGACGGAACCAGCGCCCGGTCTTCAGGGTAAGGTACAGTCTCTCGAAGTAGTAACGCTCTCGCGAGCGGCGTTCGAAAATCTCTCGACTTGTCAACCAAAGAGATATTTGATCCATGCTGGCAAATGAGCAGTCTGTATCCTGCGGTCTTACGCTTTTGTTGGTTCACCTCATGCTTATAACGGTGGCACACAGAGCCTAAATTCCCATACGCGGTGACGAGTTTATAACTCGTCAATGCAGGCCCATGTGAAGTTTGTTACCCATGTTTCTGTGGTTATGCACTTGTCAATGTAATGACTCACCCCACTACCCCCGGACATGGGTGCGTCATTTCCTCGTTTGGTCCGTCAAATTTGTGACCCAGGTGTTCGTCATTTTACCAGCTTTGTCCGTCAAATTTTTGACCGAGGGGTGCGTCAAAATCCCATCATTGTCGGTCAAAATTTTGACCGAGGGGTGCGTCATGGTACGTCACTTGGCTATGGAAAATAACACGCATTATTTTGAACCGAGGGGTGCGTCGTGGTACGTTACTTGGCTGTGGAAAACTGCACGCATTTTTGCACGCTACCGGCCCCGCGTTTACACGCGCCATGCCCCAATCTGTGCCGTCTTAAAAAAAAAAAACGCGTCCCGGATACACGTACCGCGAGTGAAATTACAGTGAGCGCTTTCCCGCGGCAAGTGAAAATCAAAGTCGGGAAGCGTTTTGGAATAAGAGGAAAAAATGCTTGCCAGAATCTGGCAAGCAAAGAATTTAAAAGCCACCCTTTCTCCTTACATTTTCCCTCCAACAAACCCATGAAATCATGCATACTCAATCTCAAACCAGGGACTGTTCAGCGATGTAACAACTTAGTTCAATCTTTCCTGTCGAGACGGCAGCAGAAGAACTGCCTGCTGCATGCCATTTTCTGCTTGCGGGATAGCCCGACCAGCTGGCCAGACGCGCGCGCGACGTTAGATGTG
Source organism: Diadema antillarum (assembly GCF_040938485.1). Taxonomy (NCBI): domain Eukaryota; kingdom Metazoa; phylum Echinodermata; class Echinoidea; order Diadematoida; family Diadematidae; genus Diadema; species Diadema antillarum. Next base: position 642,837 of record NW_027271815.1, on the reverse strand, counting down.
CGAATCTCTACGTACAGCGACTAGTAGGCTGTAGTTACGCAGTACTCGAGCGGGAATATGAATGCCGTGGCGTGGTGTGTACCTACCTGCGCTGCAGATGCATCCACCGCACTAGCAATGGCCGCGCACACACAGCGCAAATTCTGCACACATGTGATTGTCATGTATGGATTGCATGCACAGAATACATACTACTAGTTGAGTACTATACGGAATACTATTATCGTAGCAGCAGCATGATGTACGGTGAATGACAATACGCTGCTTACATGGTAAGGGAAACTTGCCGAAACTTTTACAAATTATGTGTACGAACCAAAAGAAAATGAAATTGCTTGAATAAAACGTATGCAAAAATCGTTTCAGTATTTACGGGGGTGCGTCACATGTACCGAGGATGTCCGTCACAAAAGTGACCGAGGTGTGCGTCACTTTCAACGTGTTGTCCGTCAAAAAAGTGACTGTGGTGTTCGTCACTTGCAGCGTTATGTCCGTCAAAAAGGTGACTGTGGTGTCCGTCAAAAACCCCGTGTGGTCAGTCAAAAAATGACCATGACGCACCCATTTCCGGGGGTAGTGGGGTGCGTCATTACATTGACAAGTGCATTACTAATTGTTTCTATTTCATGCAAGAGACATGAACGATTAAAATGCACACGACTCAGACAAATTTAACCAACTGCTAGACGGAAATACAATTTCCGCGTGAGCTGCACATTAAGCAACATAATTCTTTGGTGATTTGCCAACACTCATTATTACATATTAGGTCACCTGTGGCTCTAACAACGCCGGTAGTTGGGGAATCCCAGGCAGATGTCACGTGGATGTAAATGCCGCGGTTAGAAAAAAAAAAAAGACATGGCATATCACGATAATAAGTCAACGATATCAAATGTTAATATTAACGAGATGTTAATCGATTAGAGAATGCATCAGCGAAGTTTTACAAAAAACGGAGAATCTGCGGAAAACTCATGAATTCATAAAGTTTCGGTGCAGCCATCCCTGGATGAGAAGACTTCTGCACGTTTTGTTAATCATATTATAACATGGACATGTCATATTATGCTCAGCCTAGGCAGCTAGGAGAAGAGGTGCATACCATATGTCTTTTGTTAATCATATAAGTACTTTTAATAACAGTGACAGACCGATGACGTCACTGACACAATCTTGGTTTGAGGTTTTTGTGGGCGTATGCCAGTAATCTGAAGGTAGAGAAATTCTCATGAAAACTTTGGCACATATTTAGATATTCGTTTATCCACATAAGTGCTGTTGAGGGTACGATGAATCAAGACAAGTCAACACGTATTTGATCGCGTAATTCCTTTCTTTATACTAGTACACATGACTCAGATCTCGAAGATCTGGCACATTGAAAACGCAATGTATTCGTGGTATTTCATTCTCATTTTTGACACTCTTCTTCACACTCATTACAAGCTTTTGTAAGTCATGGGGTCATGTAATAATAATAACCCCTTTTTGTATAATGTGCTCATATTCCATGCATGTTTTATTAATACATTGAATTTCAAAATAGTAGCTTAACATCCTCATGGTTTACCGGAGGCTTGTTTAATAAAAAGAAGCAAACACAACACACACACACACACACACACACACACACAAACAAACAAAACTGATGAATGCAAGGTGAATTCCTTAGACACGTGTCAGAGGGAACAGGTGAATAAAACAGTCTGTTACCAGCGTAGGACAAGAAACATCCATGAAATCTAATACATTGCAAAAACGGATTGTTCTCATGTGAATATCTCATTGGACTAGAGACGGTAAGTTGGTGACCTGGTGGCGACTCGAATCTCCCTAAAGTTGCGGACATGTCTCCAAGACGTAACCTGGAAAGTAGCCGAGTCTCCGGGGAGTCGCGAGAAAATCGAACATGTTCGACTTTTTCGGAGACTCTTTCCAGTCTCCAGCTGGTCGCTCACGGAGACGTCTCCGCGACGTCTCCGCGACGTCTTTATCTAGTCGCGGCAAAGTCGCGAAGGCTATTTTAAAAATATTTGCGAGGTCTCTGAGACGTCTCCGCGACTTTGCAGAGAACCCATTGACAACCTATCGCCGAGACGTCTCGGAGACGTTGCGGCGACGTCTCCGCAACTTCTGGACGAATAGATTATTATCGTATTAGGAGACGTCCCTGAAATTGCAGTGCAGTTGTCTTCTCAAGATATATTTTGGTCTTTCGACTCCCATTAGTCGCGGCAATGTCTCCTTCAGTGACATACGCTCTTAAAGTGGCTATCTCGAGAGTAGTGGTGGCGACCTTGTTGCGACTCAAGTCTCCGCGACATCTGATCTAGACTAACCAGGTCTCACTGATGCGGGTGTTCTTTCTACTTTTCTACAGTTGCAGCATCAAAAATGGACGTTGAAGATGATACAACATGGCCAAAACCTGTGTCAGAAAAAGAACAGCAAATGCCCAGGCTGATTGGACGAAGGGAGCCACTATTTACTATTTTGCAGATGAAAACAAAAACAAAACACCCTATTGAAAAACGTTCAGGAAGCCCAAATTCTTTTGCTGGTATGCGAGAGTGCGGTCCAGTTAATAAATTCAGTTGAATACTCACTAGCAAACAAAAGAATGAATAATAAGTATGGAATACCACAATATACATGTTCCTTAATCCGAAAATGAAATAAGGTTCGGTATTCCAGAGGGTTTGTCATTTCGAGACACACAAATTCCCTTTACAAAACACACGTTACTGATCCAGAAATTAAATAGGTTTCGTTAATCCGCCCAATTTGTGGCGTTATTTTGTTCGTTGATCCCAAAGCGAAGTACCGGTACGGTTAGTAATTCCGAAGGTTTGTTAACCTTATAACATTAAACGCAGGTGCGTTGTAACGTATACTTTCGGGATTACGAACCTTATTTCACTTTGGGACTAACAAATGTCCGGAATAAGAAAACAAACAAAAACAAAACAAAGAACAAAAGAAGCAAAACTGTTTTTTTTTCTTCCTTTTTCTTTCATCAATGTACCTTCGCAATAACGAACCTTATTTCATTGTGGGATTAACGAACTTCTGGAATTAAGAACTTCTTATTCATTTTTGGTCTTTCTTTGATCCCATCATCACCACCGCCACCTGATTATGTGCATCTTAATGAGTACATTCAGGTGTCCGGACAATAACAATTGTGTGATCATGATTATCGTCACTAACAAAAGCATCGTTTCCCTCATTTCAGTCCTGTTTCGCAGATGTGCCTTTTTTTCAGACGGAAATGTCTTTGAATAAATACAGATTATGATGAGCAGCAAAACCTGAGACCATGACAAATTTTGAGTCAAAAGATGGGTAATTGCTGATTCGCACATTTTTGCACACGCATAAGACCTTGCCTAATGGCAAGATATACCTGTTCTCTACCATTAACATCCCTTTTTGCTCTGGAATAAGCGGCGGAAAAGGGAAATATTGAGATCAGAAACGACAATTATTCTGCCAAAAGTTAGCTTTCTTTTATAAACTGCCTGCTTCTCCCAAGCGAAATTGTTTGAGGCATGATTTCCTAACATACACCACAACTGCACATTCACGTTACTTGATATTTGCGAGTTATTTTCTTCTGCGCATATAGTTTTAGATTTCTCGAATCTCCGTCTTGTTCTTCTTCCGGCTTGCTGGCGGTGACGATGATGGGATCAAAGCAGTGAAGCATGTTAAAAATGTCTTTGTGGCACTTTTGAGATGTACAGGTGCATGAATTAACGATACGATGAATGTCCTCGTATATTAGGTCCATGTTTTGAACAATTAGTTTCATAATAAATGCATTTTTTGTTGTAATACATTGTACGTTTTGTTTTCATTACATTTGTGCAACAACAAACATGTGTGTTATATTGGAAATAGAATTTCATTTAAACTGAATCTAATTAACCGTTCAAGGAGATTGAGAGTGGACACCCCTTCAAGTTGAACCTCGATAAAGACACACCCATTACAGCCCCCTAGGAACGGTTTCGCTCGCTCTGGCACTACCGTGTTATTTCCAACTGAATGCTTCAATGCACTTCCATTTCAAAGTTACAACTGCCCCAAAGTATGTTATCAGTGGTGATAGTGTCATATAATTCACCAATTTGCTATATCTTTTTTCCTTTTGGATAACATGAAAGAACATATTGCTCTTTTGATATACATTGCTCTTTCTCGAGGGGATAAAAAGAAATTTAGTGTTGTTCCAAGTATGAGGATTGGAATATATAACAGAGGGATGTCAGAATCAAGTAGAGGTGAAAGCACTTTTGCATGACGTCATTGTCCAACATTATACTTTTTTTAATGACATTGAATATGTCATAATTTTGTCAAATTACATCATGTTCGGATCGATTTCCTTCTTTTCTGTCTATAACTCTATTGCTCTTGTATGATATATTGTATGATATAAAGACGCTATACAGCGTGTCCCAGAAAAAACGAAACCGGGTTTCCATGCAACTTTTTACTATCGAAATCATACATTTTCTTTATGTGATATACGTCAATGGAAAGATAAACTTTTCTCCTTTCATTTGATGTACAACTTAATGTTAATCGTTGATGCATGACGAGTTAGAACAATGAACAGTGGTGTTACCAAATTTTCATTTGCATGCGCAAATGGTGACTTTAAATGAGTTTTTCAGACTTTTAACCTTGCGTTTTCGAGAAACAAAGTTCATAACCTAAATATCCATATTTTCTTCTTTCGTATGAGATCTTACGCGTCATTATATGAATGGCGCATATGAAAATTTGCATGTAAACATGCTTCATTTCTACCGATTCTACGGATAGTCGAAAAACAAGCATTCAGCTCTCCCGAGTTAGCATTAGACAATGGGCTCATCTGCACCTGAATTCACACAAAACAACCGCAGTGCTACAGCGAATGTTGTTGGGGGGGGGGGGGGGGGGGGTATTTACAAAGAATGCTGTATGAGACGGAAAGCCCTTTGTTGTCATTTATTTAGAATAAGCTATAAGACATAACCAATAATTGAAGACTAATATCGTGTGTATTCTCAGGCTGCACGCAGTCCAATGGCTATGGGAAATCAACATTACAACAATGATACACATTTTGATGATTTTGTACTTCAAACTTATTTCACTGTTTTCATTCCTTTCTACATTTCCCTCACGCGTGGTTAGTACTTCATCGCTGACATAATTTGAAGTTTTTGAAGGGGGAGGTGAAGCAGAAAGAGACGGTACATCACTTCATTTATCACTGAACTTGCGCTTCTAACATTTCAAAGGTGCAAGTGCAGGGCAGAAAGTCGTCTTTTTTTGGGGGGGGGGGGGGGGAGAGGCTCGGAAGGTGTTTTCGGACCGTTACTCCCACCCCACCTTCCCAAACATTCCGCTGATGAACACCCTTTGCTCTGTAGTTAGCTGCATGGTCAGGCAAGCTCATGATCATGTGCTAATTTACGACCCTATTCACAACCGTACCGTCTGTAACAATCCATTTTACCCCTCCCTTCATGTTTGTGTAAATTCATCGAAGCATGAAGGCCATTGTTATCTGCCAAGTTGGGAAGGTGTCGGGAAAGCTAATTTGCTCGTTATTTACTATCTATCTATCTGGGTAAAATGGAAGCATATTTTCAAATTAAGTGTTCTCGAGCAGGCGTTGATCATTTGTTACGCATGGGACATATGAAAGGAAAACGAATGGATATTAAGGCTATGATTTTATTTTTTTGTGCAAAAGATTGCTTAAAAAAGTCTGAAAAACTCATTCAAAGTCGCCATTTGCTCGTGCAAATGAAAATCTAGTAGCACTACTGTCTATTGTACTAACTAAGTCATGCACGAAATTGAACAATATGTTGTACATCAAATGAAAGAAGAGAAGTGTATCTTTCAATCCATGTACATCTCATAAAGTAAATATATGATTATGATCGCAAAGAATCGCAATGAAACTCGGTTTCGTTTTTTTTTTTTCTGGGACACGCTGTACATCTACTTGGAACAAGATGACAAGAAAGACAATTATACGAAAAATGAGCGAAAGGAGGAAACGGTGAGAACTGATTAACAGAGGGACAAGGACAAAGAGATATCGTGAGAGAGAGAAAGAGAGAGAGAGAGAGAGAGAGAGAGAGAGAAAAGGGGGGGGGGGGGTAGAGCGACGGTAATAATGAAATCCCGCCTGTCAGTTGGTAGTGCGCGGCACTTCGACATTATGAAGCCATTTTGACAAATACGCCTATTATCCTTCCTCGCTAATTGAGAATTAAGACAAACATGAATTAGTCCTGGCTATAACACTGCAGCGCCATTTGCGTAATTGAGCTGGCTGATACTGAGGTACCTTTGCCTTGTTTCCTCGATTAGCTTGATTGCGATTGTAGCATTATTAGTAGAGGGAGTCGTTTTTATGTCGCCCGAGATAATGGAGAACCAGACGGAGAGGTTCGTTCATCGAGTAAGAGGCAACTTTTAGAGGTGCAGGGGATGTACACTTTGCAAAATCGGCAGCTTCAAGAGACATGACTTTTTGCAGTGCTTTGTGCACAAACGAAATGGCAGAGTTGTTTGTTTGTTTTGTTTTTATTTAATCAAGGGATGAAGTGTCCTCGATCAGCCTGGCAAGGCTGTTTTTCAGAGAGGCCGTGAATACAGCTTTACAAAAAAAAAAAACAGCAAAGTAATTAACAAATCAATCACAGCGAGTTGTGAGGCGATCACATTGTTTTTGCACATTCCCGTCTAATTTTAACACAAAATGATGCAGCGGTGTCCGTTATCACTGCTCGGTGAAAACACGTACCGAACTTTTCAATATCATAACATCATCCATTTTTCTGTCCGCATTTGTTTTTTCTGTTTTCAATGCAACTTCTCCAATTCTGTTGGTTATGAACTAATAGATATCATACTCTGCTATATTTCTATAAAGTAATCTAACTTGAACATAGAGAATGGCACCTGGAGAGCATTGAAGAATATGGAGACTCTGTATGAAAGATATGTCAATGCAAGAATGCAATGTATGTCCTTACACACATGACGTTTGTTATGATAACCATGGTACCGTTTCAAATGATAGCGACAGATATTCCTTCCTGGTGTGGTAATTTGTACATTTTATACATCCAAAATTATACCAGTGGTGCAAATGGTATGTGATTTATTCCAAAATATGCACCCTCTGCACCAGAGAACAATTTACTTGAGTGATGACGCATGATCTAAGTGCTTTCATCATCATCGTCTTCATCATTATGATCATCGCAATGTTTTCGTATCCATAGAAACAGGAATGAGAAGTGATAAAGGAGTAAGCTGTACACCTCTGATGATCACAACAAATTATTATTAACATCATCACCGAGATAGCCACCGAGTCTGCGTATAGGTTCCTATCCTAAAGGGTTCTTCATGATTCTGTTATTGCCTGCACCAATAGTATTTACATAATTTATAGTCAGGTTTGTAGAACTTTTTTTTATTCAAACGTGCAGCAATTACACTTAAAGATATTACATGTATTTACTATTTGCGGATGAAATAAAAACCCAGCTTTAGTGCTTCAAAATAGTTCTAAAATGTGAGTTAGGGCCAGAAACAACCAATGTAAATATTAATCAGTATAGTAATCAGTGCTATATATTGTTAAATATACTAAATGTGAACAATAGTATTAATACAATTGCTTCTAGAATAAACCGTCTGCAGTTATAGTTTATTGAGTAAAGCAGTATATCTCCTTAACATCTGACCTTCACATAGGGATCAAATGTGATAACTCAAGCATTTTTTAAATCACTGCTCCCAACGGTAAACAATAACACGGGGTGATTGGGAGTAGCTCTCACAAGTCACCGAGATCCATTCCAATAAGTGGCGACTCATCACGTGGTCCCCACTATTACCGTCACCAAGGGCGCTCATCATTGCACTTGGCACCAATTATGCACCTGTCCTTAAACCGACGCCAACATTCACCATTTCGCGCACCTGTAAGCGCCAGAATTACTTCTGATACACTGTGATCATGGGGAAGTTTTCAAGGTGTGGGAAAGCGGCATGTAGCCGTTTGCTCTTTGTGATACATGGCGGTCTTGTCGGAGGGTTAGTGGTCATGTGGTTTCGATCATGGTCCATCTATTACTGGGCGATTGGAGTGCCGCTCGCTCTCCTACCTTTCGAGATGGTTATCACATTATGTTGCAGCAGGAATGGCGAATGGAAATGGTGAGTACATCGCATGTAAATACTTTCTGTACTTTGTGAGTAAATTGCACCAGGCCTGTATCTTTCGAAAGATATGCATATGACGAGAGATTTAATTTCTTTTCGTGTATAGATTCTAAAGATCATTAAAGAAATCATAGGAAAAACAAACAAACAAACAGCAATCTGCACACAATGATGAAAGACAGAAATCTATTGAAGATGTTGAATGATTCAAGATTGCGCCTCATTGGCATTTCTATATTTTCCTTTACGGGAAACTAAGTGTCACATAACAGATACATACATATATGCATATAATTATGTTTTTTCGCATCCAAATCATACAAAATTATCAATATTACAAAGCAACAATATTAGTTATTTGCACAAACAGTTGAAAAGGTATATCAACGTTTATACAACGAAGGATATACGAAACAGTAAGCAAACGTCGAATAAGCCATATAATACACTCAGCAAAAAAAGAAAGAAAACGCTTTTTCAATTTTAGATTTCTCTTAGAATATTTGGCTGAAAGGTAATGTACTATATACCATATTGAAGGTAATTTAATTGGCTATCAACCTGGCAGGTCAATAATAAGGGAAACCTTATGTATGAATGAACACTATTATTTTTCTCTTCCAGGGCACAAAAGTAAAAATTGCAAAACTGAACAAGTTGTCATTTATGCGTATGTGGTCTTCCATAGAACAATAAGAACAAACAGCAAATTTCACACTAAAAGAAACATGAATTAAGTTCCAAAAATAAACCTTTGATCTCTATGATATCTTTAAAGCCCAAAAGATCAATGAAGGCTAAAAATAATGGAGGAAAATAAAGCATCTTATGCCAAATCTGAATTAAATTAAATAAGGGAAGAAGTAATAATTAACAAAAATGGTAGAAATTGGAGCTTTTTTTTTCAAATTAGGAAATTGTAAATAATGTTTGGTTCTTGAAATTGTCACATGGATTCTTAAATCACTAGATTAAAAGAAATGGATAAAGAAATTCTGCTCATTTAATCATCTTTATGCTTATTATTCCCCATGTCATTTGAAGTTTGACTTGACAGAAAATTCTTATTTTTCCCCTTTGGTTTCCCACTTTGTTTTTCTTAGAGGTTATAAAGAGATAAAGAGAACAAAAACTTATTTTTCCTATTTCATTAATGTCTGTCATTGTGTTAAACTGGTCTTTTGTTGTCAATGTCATCGTGAAGGGCATTTGCAAATGAAAGCGAACATGTCAATTTTTGCAATGTTTTATTTTGTACCTTGGAGGACAAAAACGAATGTGTTCACTCATGCGTAAATTTTTCTTTTTAATTAACCTATTAGCTTAATAGCCAATTAAATTACCTTTAATATGGTATATAATACTTTGATTTTTATAAAAATCTTCTATGAGAAATATGACCTCGAAAAGTGTTTACTTTCTTTTTTTGCTGAGTGTATATGCATGTATATAACACGGATTTAAATAAAGCAATTAACGGAATGAAATGTCACGTCACCGACGCAGACACACACACACACACACACAGGCTGTAGATACAGACATTACAAACCTTTACAGAGAAAAGCAACAAGGTAGTATACAAATGGGTCGTGTGACGAGGCGAATGACCAATTCAAGGTGTTCTTACAGATTGTAATAAATCTAACGTAACAACAGTGAGAAGGTAACAGTGCGATTATTATGCCGGCCTATCATGTAGGCCTAAGTGGATGACGGAGTGTGTACACGTGTGCTTGTTTGTTTGAATGTGTGGCTATTTTACACGTTTTATATTTGTGTATATAATACAAATGATATTGAATGCATATATTATGTTACATAATTTCCACACTAAACAATGACCTTGTCCTCAATGTCCTTTTGGAGATTATCGTTGAACCATTTCCTCCCATCTGCATGTCTTTACTTATCTTCAGTAGTAACACACACACACACACACACACACACACATACACACATATTGTATATATATTTATATACATATATGTATATATATATATATATATATATATATATATATGTGTGTGTGTGTGTGTGTATATATAACACAAAGTTATAATTTTGAAAAAAAAAGTAGATGAAAAACAGTTTCTAATACCTCTTTTTTTTCTATGATTATTGGCATATTCCGGCAGGTTTTCTCCCGCGCTTTTCCTATACCTTCTCTGTGTGATACCGGGAATTAGTCTCTTGCAGTTACAAGTCCACTGGCGAGATATGGCACGGCTTGAAATGCCATCGGTTTCAGAATGCATGAAAGTCTTCGAAGAGCCCTGTGCTTCAAATTCTACCATGGTGAGTTTAGTAACGCTTGAATGCAAATACTATATACACGCCCATACTGGACTTTATTTGCGTGCAATCATAAATTTACACGCAAACTTCTAATCATAATCATGACTATAACATGAGAGTGTTTATGTGTATGTATAATAGCATTCCATGCCTATTATAATGATTATGCGTACACATGCATGTTAGCAAAAATCTAATGCACATGTATACATGTACATATATATATATATATATATATATATGAATATATATACTGTATATATATATATATATATATATATACTGTATATATATATATATAGAGAGAGAGAGAGAGAGAGAGAGAGAGAGAGTAGAAACTGTCGTATAAACAACGCGGGAGCCAAAAAATTTGTCTGACGTTTCGGTCAAAGACCTTTATCAAAATATGTCTGAACATAAACAATATGATGCAAGAAACTAAGAAGACGCATAAGTTGCCAAGATACAAATAATGATAACAAAAGGCTGGCTGGACGCATGGTCTTCTTAGTTTCTCGCATCATATTGTTTATGTTCAGACTTACTTTGATAAGGGTCTTTGACCGAAACGTCAGTCCAATTTTTTGGCTCTTGCCATACGTGCGGTGTTTATACGACTGTTTCTACTCTTGATATCTATTCATTACACACCGACGCAGAACTTTCATATTTTGGTATATAGATATATGTATATATATATATATATATATATACATATATATATGCATATATTTATAGAGAGAGAAGAGAAGGGGTGAAAGGAAAAGAGAATGTTTCAGTTTTGTCGAGCAGAGCGTTCATTAACTCCATATCCTGTACAATCTTCCACTTATGATTTAAGATTTCCTATGCTACTTGTAGTTATGTTCAAAATATCAATTAAGCATATAACGCTGCTTTCTTTGATAACGGCAGTGCTTTTTGTATATTGCTGACTGTCCGACATGTCCGCGATACTTCCCGTTGATTTGCTGATACTTGAATCATTGGCATTGCTAATATCCGGTCTGTCGCAATCTTTCTTTGCGATTGGTCCATTTATCAAGAAAGAAATTTGGATCTCAACACATTCTAAGGAACATTCTGTGTGAACCACCATATTTAAGACGTTCAGCTGGAAAAGAATTCTTTGTCGAGCAAAATGAAATATATTGTTTCAGCTCTTCTTTCATTGCTGTTTATCATTTATCATTGACCATTTAAAAATGGTTACAGTAATCACCATTTCTATAGATAATGGCCCATCGCGCAGTCACAATGTCGGCGATCTGTCGGGGATTAGTTTTGGCCGGGGGTCGTCGTAGAAAATAAAGAATCCTTGAACAATCCTAGCAATAATCCTAATAAAAGTGGAGCAGTCACATTGTCTGAGATTTTTTCAAGGATTTTGACCCGGTTTTGTCGAAAAATCGTGGGATTAGCCTCCGATCGCCTCCGATTGCATCGGAGGCGATCCCCTTGGTGCTCCCCTTGGCATCTTCAAAATTTTCAAAATCTTCTGTCACAGCCTCCTGCAGCAAGAGCGTCTCAAACTTTTAGCGATCCGGTCGGAGGCGCCCTTATATACACGGCGATTTACTACGATTCCACCGTACGAATCGTCGGAGACGATCACAGAAAGCGTACGAATCGTCGCAGGGCGCCTCCGATTCAGTCAGAGGGCGCCGGAGACTACTCGCAGACATTGAATCTCAACCTGAATTTCCAATCCCACACAGAATCTTGCGACTAGTCTCAGATTATTCGGAGGACGCCTCCGATTAATTGGAGGGCATCGTAGGTCATCGGATATTGTGTCTGGGATGCCAAAAATGGGTGAAAAATCTTGCGAGCAATATCTTGCAATTTTAAGTTCAAAGTTAGGGACCGCGACGGGTGTGGCGATGCCTAAAAAATCTGCGACAAGCCGCAGGCGTCCGGAGAGCGCCTCCGACGGGCGCAAAATCGTGAGATCTGTCTCAAGATTTTGTTAAAATTTCCCGGGTTTTACCCATCGCCGACGCATCGCAACTGATTTGTGACTGGCCCATAAGCCTTCTCTGGTCGATTTGTGAACACTTATCGTATCCACATTTTCCATTACTAACGTTTACGAAACCGGCAAAAAAAGGAGAAAGAAATAAAGTAAATAACATATCTTAAGAAAATAAAATAGCGATAACGAATAGTTAGTCTACGAATCACAAGTACTTTAAACAGAGGTGCTGTAGAGCAATAACTGTGATGAGACGAAAAACCCATAAGCAGTGTCTGCCCGTGATAATGTTAAAAAAAATCAAACAGTGCCTCAGTGTGATTTTCAAAATTTTTGAAAATTACACATTGCATTTCAACGGTGGATGGTTAGGTATTAGTGCAAATCGAGTCCCAACAATATTTTACGCCCCCACTTGAATTATATAAATACTATGAATATTCCTTGCCGTTTTGATTCTAATGGTTTAATTTTCACAGGAGCGTGTAGGCGATGGTATTGGGTGGTAAGGTGGTGTGTGAGCCTTTTTCTTTTTTTGACTGCATGGTTACGATTTACGATTGAGGTAGCACAGCAATTCAAGCCCCTGTGTTACAGTGTAGTACGGTTACAATTACAAAATTCCGCTTTGATTCAAATTATCATCGCCATTTGGAGTTGGTGGGCTGGCGTAGTGGAGTCAACCGACTTTAAACACCGCCTGCAAACAAAACATTGCATTAAAAAGGGGGCCTTACTATTGTTACACTATACATAATGAATGAATGGAATAATTTCCAATTCCAACGCCGGAATCAATCAAGCCATCGACGGCCACACGTAGGGAGCAATTTCCTAGCTGCTACCCATAGGTATAGACTATATAGTGCATCAAAACACGCCTGCATTATACAGTCGAGAGAACTGGTTATGGGATTTAATGTTTGTGTCACGGATACGTTTCCAAGGCAATAGCAAAGGGTAAACAAAACCGTCAATATCATCGCGCTGCTCCCGTGAAAATTAAACCATTACCACTACTTAGTGTCAAGTCGCTCTCTCTATGAAGTGCGTGCGCTTACTTTAATTCTTACATCATGACCATCGATCTTCCCGCCTCGCTTTTCCGTCTCCGCGGTGATGCCATGCAGTAATAATACTATTGCAACCAGAAACCAATCAAAAACGGCGTGACAGGTGACGATATAATTCGTGCCATAAACACCATGACGTCACTGTTTGGACAATCAAGACAGGGGAAATGAGAAAGAGAAAAAGGAATTAAGAGAGGGAGTTAGACATTTGCAAAGTAAAACAAGAAATGTTTAGTGATACTGTATTATTCATTATCATGAAATACATTTTTTTTTTCCTGTCAGTGATCCTGTCCAAATGACAAGCGGTCATTTGAACATCAACAAAAAGAAAAAGTATGGTTCCATTACATTGTACAGCGTGCGTTTGTATGGATGTGTGTGTGTGTTTGTGTGTGTGTGTGTAAAGTCTTTTTTTGTTCTAAAAAATACCAAATCAATAAGGAATTCAAATGATCTAAGCGTTTTTGGATTGAAAGCTTTTTGTGTGTGTTTTAGTTTCTAATCATCTAAAATCAAACTGGCATCATCAAAGAAAATATATAAAACAACAACATTTTTTATTGTGATAATTCAAAGCAAAACTTCATATGATTTCCTAATTAATTGAGGTAAGGAAAAACAAAATGGGTGAACATTCTAGTATGATATTTGTACACTTGTATATAGCTGTCAACTGGTAAAGTATGGACACTAGTCACTAGTCCACAAGTATTAGAAATTAATACACGAAAAAGAGCCTGTAGAATACATTTCTATCATACAAGGAAAAGGGGGAAGCAGAACCAAGCTGATAAAAAGATAATAGAAGCAGGATGGACAAAGGGCGATAGGATACTATTATTACTGAAAAAATAAAGGGGAAAAAGACAAAATAAAATAAAAAGCGACTGAAAGATATTAGGACAGACCAGATGAGATCTCAAGACAGGTAATGAATATCAAATAAAAATGCAGTGCAATATACAACTCACTTTAACATAGACCCATTTCTAGAATCGAATCGAAACCCCATTTCTATAGTCATAATGTGTGATTGGAAGTTTAACTATAATTTTCGGATGCGTTGTGTGATAAGAGTAGAATATTGATGAGTGTGCTTTTTTGAGAGGGATCAGCACATCGCAGAGAAGATCGGCCCAACGGTAAGAAAGTGCTGACCTCTCGACTCTACGAAGACGAATAAGATAATGAAACAATAATACTGAATAATCAGATCTTCTTTATCCAGGATTGCCTCTTCAGTGTTGCCACTGCTCTACCAGAGCGCCCTGCCATTATTATTGCCCCAGCGTTGCCAGGTACATATTTATACGCTTTGGTCGAGAGGGACGTACGTGGTGGATAAAACAGTTTCTCCGAGGACCAGCACTGGGCGGGAATCGAACCCGGGTTCTCGATCCTATTGGGAGTCGGGAGTCCTATATTCACTGTGCCACAGCGCCCACATAGCTAGAGAAGACGATCAAAAGAAGATGAAGATGATGATGATGATGATGAAGAAAAAAATTAAAGAAGGAAATGAAATGAATAATCATTTGTGAACATATAATCTCATTCCTGACTAATCCATTGTTATCTTTTTGGTTTTGGTTTTATTTATTCAGCTGGATATCAACTTCGGATTAATGTCACTGAGGGACTGGGCAGAGGTCTTTGAACAAACCACAATGTTTCTGGTCATATTTGGTCGCTGGATGCTGCCCAAAGGAACGCTGACTCGAGATCAGCTCTCACAGCTTCTCCTCGTATACCTGGGAATGGCTGCCGACATCCTGGAGTTCTCCGACGAGAGTCTGAATCAACCGCTCGTCTGGTGTAGCCAGTTCAAGATTATTATTGTCAAAATCATCTGGGGAATAAGTCTGTGTCAGTTCGCGCTGGTACTCACGTCGGTCGCCGGCCCAAAGATCAGGAATTTTCGCGGCAAGAAGAAGAGGAAGAAGCGCCAGGCAGTTGCGGCGTCTCTCGGAGCCACGCAGCATAGTGCAGCAGATGGTGGAGAAGCTGTGGTGAAGCGTCCCTCGGTCTGTGGCTCTGAAATATGGTCCCTCCTGGCCGTGCTGGTCATGCAGGACGGACCATTTTTGGGTATGCGTCTTTATCTTCTGACCAGTTCTCACACAATCAATCGTTCAATGATATTCTTCGCGGGTAAGAATTTGTTGGTGTTTATGTTGATCATCTATCGCATAATCGTCTTGTGCGGAGAAAACCATGATCTTTCAAAAGTCACGCCGGCACCTACCGGTATAAACAATAATACTAGCGCAGAGCAAATGGTCGTTGTCCAGGCAACATCGGATCGAGACGTCGGGAGGAGGAAATCGCTATTTCGTACACTTCTGGATCGCAGAAAGGGAAAAGGATCACGTGACAGGGAAATTCTCCTAGAAGCACCAACAGTTACTTCACAAATAAACGACGTGCATGAATTACAAAGCGTCTCGACAATCAGTGAATCAACCCCTTCACTCATACTCCCGTGCAGTAGCCAAAGCAGTAATGTCACAAAAGTTGACATTGACCCGAACACAGGCAACGACCTAAACGACACCGATGAAGCGTGTATATGTGATGTGCATGGAACAGGTGACGCAGAGAACGGCATTGTATGGACCACAGAAGACGTTCAAACCGATAAAAGAGACACCCCTCAAACTAGCGAAGCAGACGACACTGAACACGATACCCGCAGGGCATCTGGGCAACACGGCATCAGCATAGCAGACAACATTCAAGGGGACATTGCTCACTCGCATGTCGCGCAAGACACCACCATTGTGCCCGAGAAAGCGGATGATGATGTTAAAGAAGAGGAGGTAGCACATCCCACTGACAATGTCTATTACAACAGCGTTCAAGACACACATGAAGGAAACGCTCACATACCTGATGACACGAACATTCCCATAAAGAATCACTACGACCAGGAGATTAGCTACGAAAACGAAGAGAATGCATCTGGAATTGAAAATTTTCCCATTGCAGACGACCTCGACAGTGTATCCGATATTTCGTCCAGTTGCATTGTTGAGGACTTCAAACACATGACAAACGACTTTGAAAATTCAGAAAAAGTGGTCCAGGATTAACAACAACAACAACAACCAAATCGGCATATCCAATCAAAGTGCTTGTCCAATATATATATAAATATAAGGTCTTATCTATCCAGGGTAGCCTCTTCAGTGTTGCCACTGCTGTGCCAGAGGACCCTGCCATTATTATTACCCCAGTGTTGCCAGGTACCCATTTTTACACCTGGGTCAAGAGGGACATTGTAGGTAAAAAAAAAAAACGTCCAAGGACGTAAGCACTGGTGGACGGGAATCGAACTCGGGTCCTCCGATCGGGAGTCGAGATTCTTATCCACTATGCCACAGCGCCCCAACTTAACCCCCAATTAACCTTTTTCACCGGTCTACTAAGACATACACTCGACAACTCAACACATTATACATGACCTTGTTTTTAGCGTCGTCAGTTTAGATTAACCAGTCACCCCTAGTTTTCAGGCCTGTATGCAGATACAACCCAACATGGAATGTAGCACACTGATCCGCATTTAGTAATCTGGCTAATATCTCTGCAGATGACCTATATGGGGGACAATAAATGGCAGTGTTATCGGGAAGAATTCTGTGAGAACGATGAGAGCATGTCATCGCAGGACATTCCATATTTGTCAATATTTCGCATTGCAACATATCATTATTGAGTATTACACGCAGAAAGCGCAGAAATAAAATCCTTCCTGATTAAGAAAGCAAATCAACCAACTCAAGACATTGCATTTTTTAGTAGGTCCAGGTCCACTTTTATCAATGTTCCCGTACTTTTATACCTTGTACTTCCGTAATAATGGACACGGTTATAACGACATTCTCAACACACGAAGTTAAAATTCAGGTCCCAAAAGCATCACTTAAATAATTATCTTTATATACTTCACTGTTCGACTACAACGAAATTTCTTTAAAATAAAGAAAACTGCCGATCCCGAGGACTTCATTATAACGGTTTCGCCTGTATTAATCATTTCTTATTTTTCATTTATGAAAAGATATTACATTTACAGTTTGGCTTGTAGTAAATGACATCAGTGTGTTTAAAGACACGTAAGTATACTTTTATCGTTATCGGTATGCTTATATAAACAAAAAATTCATAGACTCCTGGAACTGTTAACACTACTCTTAACCATGTTAACCCAGGTACAAAATTAAGTGGTTACTTGTGATAATGCTCCGTTTATGATAGTTGCAAAACCTCTTATGAGAGGAACACGACAATAATCATTTTTCCAGATACCCACTATGGCATATAGACCATTATACTGATAATTGTATTACATAATGTATAAACTCGTTATCATCGCTGTTGTTATAATTATTCTAAACTAGTTCAAGCCCTGTGGACAAAGAAATGCAAACTTTCTTTTTTCCACTTAGAAATGTGCAGTGATATTAGCATAAATATATACCGTTATGTCAAAATTGTCTACAGATTCACTTCATATTACCTTTTTTTTTTCTATTTTGCTAGTTTGTATGTCCAATCCTTTTTTTCATGAAATATATAATGAAGCTTATTTCTTTTATTTACATTGACAGTCATTGGAGAAAAACTACGGCAGGTCCTTTCATTGTCCATCAGCAATAGTTGATATGGAATAAAGATAATAATGATGACACGACTTTGAATGTCAATGTCTAATGAAACGATGCATACCTGTTATCTCTAAGATAACATGATTATAGTCTTACACACTCGTCTTACAATCATTCAGATTTTTCTTGCCAAATTGAATTTGATATCATATCATTATTTGGGCCCTAAATAAAAACGGGACTTCTTAACTGAAGACAAAATAGTATAAATCTAATTCATGTAATTGATATGACGCTAGTCTTATACAGATAGTTTAGGCCTGAGTCCTTCATCTGGCTTAGTCCTTTTTGATATGAATTTATTGAATAGTCTCTACAATTCATATAGACTTCCTATGATCGTATAAAATGACGTACTCCGTTATTACAACGACACCCGTGTACGAATGCGTTTGTTACGTCAGTTTTGTCATCGTCGTATATTTTGGCACTTATTTGTTCGACACCATACACCAATGTATTCCTCGTCGATGGAATTGATGTCTGTAATACTTGTCAGTAATAAACTTGTGGCAATGTCAATATTTGATATACTGTTTTCATTTTCCCTGTGCCGTTTTCGTTCAGCTCTTATCCGCAGCGGTGCGAATCAGCATAAATGAATCAATAGTCATTTCAGCAGTGATTAATTACGACATCATACGGAGCAGTCATTCTTATCTTATCATAACAATTTCAGTCCTGATTTTGTAGAAACCTTGGGACAGACCCAGTCTTTGCGGCCCGATGCGGGCATTAGAGAAGTGCAAAACATCGTATATTGAAGACATAAAATGTTTCAGAGACAACCTTTATTTCTCAGAAGAATAACAACAAGAAATAGAAACAATAGACGAAGGAGAGAGTGTGTGTGTCATTGATACGGACAGAAACCACAAAAGCTTAGCACTGGACAATACAAGGGAAACTTGCATGTTGGAAATTTAGTGCTAATCCATCATGGTGACACATGGGTTTGTGATTATTCCATCTTTTTAACCCGAGCATCATTTTGTATTCTCTTCAAGGAGAATTGAGTTTGATGAAATGAGCTATATGCCCACAAATTGATTGACATTCAATATACGCCCACCGCTATTATTAGTGTGAGATTTCATTCGACTGGTATGAATTCGGTGCCACAGAATCTGTCATTAAGACTTAGTAGCAATAACTTCGGGGATGGAATATCATTATGATTTTACGGCCAACATAAATACTGGGCGGTGATTGGTCAATATATGCAATCACGTGACGGATGCAGCGAGGATTGAAATAACAATAATAATAATGATGATGATGATCATCATCATCATCATAATCAGTTCCAAAATAAACTCATCATAACACCATATGATGAAAAGAAAAAAAATGAAATTCAGTGTTCATATAATATGGACCTTAACAGTAACGTCATCAAAAATAATTGTTATCCAAAAGATGTCAGTAAAGTTTAGCACAGATTTGAATCTGTAATATGAACAAATATGTCTACTGTTGGTTAAGGAGCACTGAGAGAATGTTTCATAATGCCGGTGTCATTTTTCCAAAAGCTCTCTCACCAAATATAATGAATATCACTTTTGGTGAAGAAATCGTTATATTTCTT
Organism: Diadema antillarum; assembly: GCF_040938485.1. Taxonomy (NCBI): domain Eukaryota; kingdom Metazoa; phylum Echinodermata; class Echinoidea; order Diadematoida; family Diadematidae; genus Diadema; species Diadema antillarum. The sequence continues at coordinate 622,974 of NW_027271815.1, read as the reverse complement.
GCATGCAGTGTATAGTACGTCACTACACCGGGTAATATGAGTCCAAAATCTGACTGACAGCCGACGGGGCTAAGAATGAAGTAATATGTATGTTTACATAGACCATGCAATATAACGAATCACTCTGAAATATTGCTCCGTCGATCGTTATAATATATAACACTTGAGAGTCCGTTGACAGTCAGTGTACTTTCACCTCGAGACAATCACGTTCCCTCAACGCTACGCACTTCAACGAGGTGGAGGGGGGGGGGGGGGTCTAGGGCAATTACCCCTTTCCTTCCCCTGACCCTAATCTTAACCATAAACCAAACTCTATACCCGAAACCTAATTAAAAAAAAAATAGTACTTTCCTCCAACCTCATCACTAAGCATGGGCGTAAATCCCGGGGGGGGGATGGGGGGGGGGGGGGGGATATATCCCCCCCTGAAATGAAGGAGGGGGGGGGTGGCCTGTACAATCATCCCCCCCCCCCCTGAATTTTGAAAAAAAAAATGGAGGAAGCGGAAATGTGATTGTATCAATTTTGGCATATTGCATGACGTTTGTACGCCGGCCTTCAGACAGGTAACAGAGCTGAACAGTATTCTATCTTGTAGGAAAATGTATACATAATTTTCTCAAGCGCTCGCTCGCTTCGCTCGCTCGCATTTAATCATTATGCCATTCTCCTGATGTTGCAGCCAGTAATTGCCAGCAGTTTTCGCCCGATGCGCCCCCCTTAATTTCCAAAGCGAAAAATATAGCTACAAACGGCAGTTTTTGGACTGTAAAATGTCAAAATTTTGAAGCTCGCTCGCTTCGCTCGCTCGCATTTATCAGGCATGCCATTCTCCTGATGTTGCAGCCAGTAATTGCCAGCAGTTTTCGCCCGATGCGCCCCCCTTAATTTCCAAAGCGAAAAAAATAGCTACAAACGGCAGTTTGTAGCTATAATATATATTATATTAAATGCTCGCTCGCATTTAATCATTATGCCATTCTCCTGGTGTTGCTGCTAGTAATTGCCAGTAGTTTTCGCCCGGTGCGCCTCCTTAATTTCCAAAGCGAAAAAATACAGCCACAAAGGACAGTTTTTGGGACTGTAAAATATCAAAATTTTCAAGCTCACTCGCTTCGCTCGCTCGCATTTAATCGTTATGCCATTCTCCTGATGTTGCTGCCAGTAATTGCCGGCAGTTGCGCCCGGTGTGCCCCCTCCCCCCTTAAAGGGTGTGTACAGTTCTGGTCGAGGTGAAGATTTAGCTTTTAACGTTTTGTGAGATATTCAGAAACCACTCTATGAGATGTCAAAGAGTATGCAGTTCTAAGGGGAATAAAAAGTTTATTCGATGAAAATCGGTTTTGAAATGGCTGAGATATCCAAAAACAAGGTGAAACAAAGAGATACTAATAAAGTTGGGGCATGTCGCCTTTTATTATGAGCACTTTTTTGGATATCTCAGCCATTTGAAAACCAATTTTCATCAAAATAAACGTTGAATCCTTTTTAGAATTACATGCTCTTCCATATTTCATAAGAGGCTTTTCATTATCTCACTTAGGAATGTTCAAAACATGAATCCCTACCTCAACCAGTACTGTACAGTCCCTTTAATTTCCAAAGCGAAAAAATACAGCCACAAACGGCAGTTTGGGGACTGTAAAATGTCAAATTTTCAAACTCGCTCGCTTCGTTCGCTCGCATTCAATCGTTATGCCATTCTCCTGATGTTGCATGCTGCCAGTAATTGCCAGCAGTTGTGTCCGGTGCGCCCCCCCCCCCTCAATTTCCAAAGCGAAAAATATAGCTACAAACGACAGTTTTGGGACTGTAAAATGTTAAAATTTTCAAGCTCACTCGATTCACTCGCTCGCATTTAATTGTTATGCCATTCTCCTGATGTTGCTGCCAGTATTTGCCAGCAGTTGCACCCGGTGCCCCCCCCCTTAATTTCCAAAGCAAAAAAATACAGCCACAAACGGCAGTTTTGGGACTGTAAAATGTCAAATTTTCAAACTCGCTCGCTTCGTTCGCTCGCATTCAATCGATATGCCATTCTCCTGATGTTGCATGCTGCCAGTAATTGCCAGCAGTTGTGTCCGGTGCGCCCCTCCCCCCCCCCCTCAATTTCCAAAGCGAAAAATATAGCTACAAACGACAGTTTTGGGACTGAAAAAAGTTAAAATTTTCAAGCTCACTCGCTTCACTCGCTCGCATTTAATTGTTATGCCATTCTCCTGATGTTGCTGCCAGTATTTGCCAGCAGTTGCACCCGGTGCCCCCCCCCCTTAATTTCCAAAGCAAAAAAATACAGCCACAAACGGCAGTTTTGGGACTGTAAAATGTCAAAATTTTTAAGCTCGCTCGCTCCGCTCGCTCGCATTTAATCGCTATATCTCCTGATGTTGCTGCCAGTGATTGACAGCAGTTGCGCCCGGTGCGGCCCCCCTTAATTTCCAAAGCGAAGAAGTATAGCTATACAAACGGCAGTTTTTAGACTGTAAAAGTATTATGTCAAAATTTTCAAGCTCGCTCGCTCCGCTCGCTCGCATTTAATCGCTATGCTATTCTCCTGATGTTGCTGCCAGTGATTGACAGCAGTTGCACCCGGTGTGCCCCCCCCCCCTTAATTTCCAAAGCGAAAAATATAGCTACAAACGGCAGTTTTTGGACTGTAAAATGTCAAAATTTTCAATGTAAAAAGATTTCACCGTGGGAGGGGGAAACCCCCCTACCATATCCTCCCCCTCCCCTCGCTTGCTTCGCTCCTTCACGATCTCATAACCGCTCCCCCTAAGATCAAATCCTGTCTACGCCGGTGATAGGCCCCACTATTTAGTAGGCCTTCGCAGTGATGTCGCACAGGCGGAGCAAGAGCTGAAATACTACGATTTAGTCATTCAATAATATACTGTGAATATTTCATTTTCTATTGTTTTTTTCTATAAAAAAAAAACAAAAATTTCACCAAAAGTGTGCACCAGATCGCTGAATTTCAGGTCTGAAAATGCAAAATCTTCCTCGCTCCGCTCCCTCTCACAGATATTTCAAAAACAAAAAAAAAAATGTCTTCATACTTTTAAGGTCTGATTTTCCGCCGCAAGTCATCTGACAAGCAAAAAAAAAAGCAACAACAAGAACAAAACGTCTTCATATTTTTGCTGCCACTTTCCTTCCACTTTATATTTCATGCAAAAGAGTTGGACATCCGATCCCTGTAAAGTGTGCGTGTGGGGGGGGGGGGGGGGGCACCAACCTCTCCCCCCCCCCCTCCCGTCCCTCCCGTCCGCCAACGGTGATTGTCAAAGAAGCATTTGTTCCTTCGTTTGAAAAAAAAAAAAAGAAGAAGAAAAGAAGTGAAAAAAATTGTACACAATGACGTCTGGTGCTATATAAAATATTCCAAAAAACCCTTGCAACACTGACATGATCGTGACATGACTCTTCTGCACAATCGTGACCACGCACGCCAAACGCTAATTCTTAGCTCACTGAGACCCAGAATAAATTCACGCCCTCGGAATCCTATTGCCCCAGGCCTCCGCCGCGCCGCGCGCCGCCGCGCCGATCTATCCACCGACTACGAGCCGAACCGAGCGAGCTACAGCTCCACCTCCACCCCATTAAAAAAAAAAAAACAACAACAGTCCGTCCTCGCGATCACCTGATCGAAGACGCCAAAGTCGGCCGGTGAAGATGGCGACCTACGAGTGGTACGTAATACAGCCTTCATTTTAAACTTCCTTTTTTTTCGTGGCCTTTGCAGTTGAAACCATTATGTGGTGTTTTTCGAAATTATATTGCTAGTTTCATTCCCTTTCCCCAAATTTTCGTGGAAATAAGGGGCAGAGTGATGCCGAGGTCGCGAGGGTAACGTGTCAAGATACGATGGGCGGTACTATTGTAGTCCCAGCTATTGTGTTTTGTGCTGGACCAAGAATTTGTTCCTAGCCTGTGCTGTTGCTGTGTGCTTTTTCCTGACCTAGTCCTACGTTTCTCTTGTCTTATTTTGCCGAAGATGAAGATGCTCACAATCAATAAGTTGATTATCATGCTACTAGGGATGCAGACAAAGCTTGCACTATCCTGCATTGACCTTTTAAATTGCTATTTAACAACCTGAGTACCTGGGTTGTCTAGACACTACTACGAGTACTACGACTAGACTTTCTAGACTCTAGACATAGTCTAGACGGGTCTAGATCCTACTCTGAATGAGTCTGCATCTGACTGTGGTGTCTCTGTATTGTAAATTAATGTAACATTTCATTTTCAGAACCCAGAATACAAAGTAACATTAAACAATCAACGTTAACTCTCCTTTTTTTCTTTAAAAAAACAAACAAACAAACAAACGCCTCATGATGGGTTTTACTTATTTGCTAACCCTTGTGAGGCTTGACATACGTGGCATACTCGTGAAATAGGCCCCACCACTGCGTATCCGTACAAATACTACGGCGGCTCGCCTGTTTATACTCGTGAACTCTTTCCTTGATCTTACTGGAACTTATTTTTAGATTTCTTCTGAGGAAGCCCAGTGTTCTGCTTGCTTTATTGTAGATTTCATTGATATGGTTGTCCCAGCTTATGTTCTGCTGGACGGTCACCCCTTGATATGCACATGTGACCTTATCCAGAGTGTGGCCATGTACCGTACAAATGTAGGTGGTATGCTGGCAGTAATGGGTGTCTACTCCTGGTGACTGGCAGGGAGGAGCTTTAAGCTGGATAGAACTTCATGTCCCAGCTGTCTTCCCAGTTGGTAAGGCACTGGAGGTCACCTTGAAGGAGATCTTCATCTGCATGTCGCGTTTCCTTGGTGATGTATACTTTTTGAGCTACATGTATTAAACTGAGATCACTTTTTCATCTAGTGTATATATGAAAATGCGTCGGTTTTCAAAATGAGAAGCAATGTCGTATCTACTGTCAAATGTTTGCCTGAACGTCTAACAATTTATGACTTAGATTCTAGAACATGATTCAAATCATCATGGATTTATTATATTTTTTCGAAGGTGCCTAGTAGTAGATCTACAATAGTAGATCATAGAGGTGTACTTTTTGCCCGAAAATCAGAGCATCCTAATGAGGCGTAGCACGATGACTCAAGCTAGCTATGAGGCCATATTGAGAGCAACATGCTTTCACAAAGTTCTTTTCCCTTACATCGTTCCACAGGCTAGCTCGTCCGAGGGACTATGAGGCGGAGAAGAGAGGTCGTCTCCTGAAGGGAGAGATCACCACAGATCACCCCCTGAAACCAATCACGGTAGGAATGCCCACGACTGCTGATCCAGCAGCTGAAATCATTCAAGGAGAATAGCGTACCCGAAAGAGAAGACATTTAAAAATAGCAGTGCAGCTTAACAAATACACAATTCAACCTGAAAACTTCCAGCAAGATCTTGCTAATTCCAGATAACCCCATATATAAATTGCTGCCTGATCAGTCCAGCTAGACAAAATAGTAGATTACTGTTATTGTGACATCAATGTGATAAACTTCCTGAAATTGTTAAAGTAATTGCCTTCTGGAAAATGCATGCAGTGGTACTTTTGTGTTTTTTGTGAACTAAATATATCATGGGTGATGCGCAAGGGCTTTCTAAGGTATGCTATCCTTTTGAGTAGGCAATGAGAAACTGTATGGCATGACTTACTCACATTCAGATTGGCATTTGATATTTTCTTACAGCTTATCTCTAAAATCAGATTTTAATGAAACACTGTTTTGATGTGTATGCATAAATTGCTGGTTCTTACTGCCATCATCTCCCTTTGGTGGATTGTCCTTCAGTGATGCTACACAGCAAGATATCATGATGTTAAACTTTGATTTAGAGTCAGTCATGGCCTTTTCATTCTACATGGTCCTTTTGATTCCACCCTTTTCCCTTAGTGTCTTCCCCATGCTCTTGGATGTCATTATGGTAAAAATTTGCTTTGAGGGCCATGAATGCAACTCTGTAGCAACATCAATATATCATGCAGACCTAATAGATCATCAGTTTGACTACACTCTTGAAATACTGTCAAGGAGTATTCATTTGCTGAGAGTCAACTATATTGCCACTCTCCTGAATCCCAGGTGCATGTGGCTGACGCAAAGCTCCGCAAGTCTGGCCGCGGCAGCACCAGCGGAGGACCAAAGCAGCAAGAGCCTGCCAAGAAGCCGTCGTCCCTCACTGACCCCCTGAGCAGCGCCCTGGAAGGCTCCGACCCCCTCTCCATGTTTGCTGCTGCCGCAGCGGCCAAGCCCAAGGCGGACCCTTTGTCGGACCCACTGTCATCCTCACTCGGCTCTTCTTCCAAGGATTCAGTGAGTGGCAGTCCACTCTTTTTTTTTTCACACACTTACTCGGCCTAAATTTTTTATATTCATGCATTAAAATCATTTGAATTTAGAAATCTTGATTCTTGAATTGGTACTTTTCCCTCCGAAATTACGTTCTCTCCGTTCTACTTCGTTCAATTTCCTCCAAAATTATTGGAAAGCAGTCAAGCATAGTGTACACAGGGAATATATTAGCAGCATCAAATTTTAAACAGTGTAAACAATTGTGAAGATATTCTTACATTTGAGAAATAATGAGTGACAGATTCCACAATTGCACGAATGATAACATAATAGTAAAATGGGACAAATGATCAATATCAAACAACCAATCAAATGACAAGGATCTATATAGATGTGGTATGATATGCTATAACCCTCATGCTGACTGAGACTAAGAGTACATACATACATGTACATCTGTATACCATATCGTATTGGTCACTGGAATCCACATTGAAGCATTGGTTTTTCCACCAAATTCCATGTACTATGATGCAGGGAGTTAATGTCTGGCAAAGTAGACTGATCTCTGTCATTTCTGTTAATAGAGTCTCCATTTTGTTCAGGCAGTTGGGGCAGTGACAATGTAATACTGATACTCTGTAATGGCTTTTCACTTCAGGCACAATCAACTTCCAAGACAGTACCACAGGATCTTGATGACTCCTTTGAACCATGGTCCAGCAAGAAGGCGGGAATCCTCGGAAAATACACCACTTCAGAAAAGCTCTCTATCACAACGGTGAGTGCTGCACTTCTTATCTCTGTCCTTACTGCTTGTGAATAATCAGTGGCAGATCTAGGTGGGGGTGCACCAGGCGCGGGCCCCCCTTTAATTCTTGTTCAAACCAAAGAAATAAAAAGAAAAAATGGGGGAGGGGAGCATGCGCCTCCCCCCTTTAATTTTGTATTAAGGCGCCTCCCCTTTACTGAATTTCTGGATCCGTCCCTGATAATAGTTGAAAAGTATCTTGGATTGGTAGCAATGATGGTCTTATTGCAAGTTGAAGCAGAAGAAGAAGTGTACCATATCTTTCTTTTATCTCACACGTATACTGTTACACAATATCTTGATACATGTAGCATTCTTATGTCTTCAAACTCTATATTGACCAGTATGTTGACTCCTTGCGGATAGGCTGATTTTGCTATAACACGCACTTGGGACTTGTTCTCAACTGGTTAAAATGAAAGAAAGTACTTGGGTTTTAAGAGGGTCTTACAGGTGGAAATTCTGATTATGTTGTCAGTTTATCAAAATCAGGGTGTTGACAGAGAGAAAGCAGTCTTTCTTTGAAATATATATTTCAGAAGAAAAAGAAAGACACTAAGCAGGACAAATTTTCTTTCCAGGGGCATAATATTCTTCAGTCACAGGAATGTAGCTGTTTGACAGAAGTCTTGAATTTCTGGGAAAATATATCTCTTATACAAATTACAAAATTTTATTGGAATGCATTTAAATGACACCATGTTTCACAGTTACACAAAATTTGGCATTTACTTGCTTGAATATATTCTTTTTGTTTCTTCCTTTATTCATTTCTTTACAGAGCTTTTTGTCACCAGCAGATAGAGAAAAAGGCAAGTACAATGTATATTTTCTTCTGTAGTGCAGTATGTACAATTCCTGCTCATTGTATCTGTATATACTATAAAATTTATTGATTTTTATGCTCTTATGTTGTGATGAAGTATACAGTGTGTTGCAACAACAGCTGCCCATCCTTCCAAGTATGTTAACATTTTGCTTGAAGTACAATATTTTACTTGCAGGACCAAAAGATTTGTAGGTATTTATATGTATATGTTTCTTTGTTCATTTTTTCCCCCAGTGGCTGTGAAGACCCAAGTAGCCCAGGGAAGTGTTTCAGACAAGATGAAAAACAGATTGGAACAACTAGATGACTTTGAGGAGGTCAGTTTACATTTTCATTAAATATGCTGCGTCAGACTTTATGGCCCGAATTCACGAATGTGGTACAATTGAAATCATGGAAAATTTGTATGGAGCGCCAAGTGTTGCATGGCCTATTTTGTTGCGAAATCAGTCATTTTATCAGACGAAATGACAACATTTCATCGACAAAATGATCATTTCATTAACGAAATGAACATTTCGTCAACGAAATAGGCCATGTGACACTTGGTACTCCATACAAATTGTCCGTGGTTTTAAACCATGGTTTCAATTTTACCATCTTCGTGAATTCGGGCCTGTGAGTGAACAGTAAGGTTGTTCAGTGTGATATGAATTCACATTGCTACTCATGCTCATGGCTTGAGGGTTTAATCACTGTAATATTAAAGTCTATGATAAGGAAGGGTCAACTTAACAGGTATGTTAACAGGTACATTCCCTGCTTGATACAGCCTCTTTTTTCCCCCTCTTTTGTAAACATAAATGAAATCTTAAGCACAATAATAGATATGCAGCATTATCTTGGTTCCTTCTTGTTAATTTCTGAACTTACTATGAAGTGAAATGATACCTGGTATTCTTTATCTCCTGAGAATTAACTCTCTTTTTCAATCCCTTCCAAATCCCTTCCCCAACAACAAAAGTACATTTTCACCCTAATATGACCCAGTTATTGGTTAACACCAAGCTTTCTGTTTTAGATCAAAAAGTGTGGAAGGTGAACGCCATGTGATCATCGTCACCAGTGAAAGGGGATACTAAACCTGCTCTAGGGAGTTTGCAAAAGTTTAACACCACATAACTTTCCCGTCCAGAGGCTGTGTGAAAGAGATGCTGTGCTTGATTAGGCTGAGTAATGAGCCAATACCAGACAAAGTAATACCATCATAGGACTCAGTGTAAGGGATGCTATCACACTGCACAATGATGGTCGAGTTTAACACCAGACAAAGTTACCATCACAGTATTCAGTAACAGCGTATCAGGGCGATTATCCCCGGCCAAATACTGGTTAGTGATAAGGTTGGAGTAAAGATTAGGGTAAGGGTTAGGTTTTAGGGTTAGAGTTTGGGTTTGAGTAGGGGATAGGATTATGTTCAGGATTAGGATTAGGGTTAGGGGAAGGGGAAGGGTCCAGGGTAATTGCCCAGGGGGAATTGCCCTAGACCCTGTAACAGAGATGCTACGCCTGTAGGGCGTGTGTGATGAGCTAACTCCCAAACCGAATTGCCCTCGTAGGACCCAGTGATAGACATTATAACTCTGAGGGGACGGTGTATAACAAAAGTCAGATCATGTTTCCCCAACACCAGGGCTCAGTGAAGGAGATGCTGAACCTCAGCCAGCAGGAGTACGTCTTCCGCATCGAGGAGCTCAATCAGGCCCTCATCAACGCCTGGGACCAGGACCAGAAGGTCAAGGCCCTCAAGATTGCCATCCAGGTAACAAATGCCATGCCCTGTCGGTGGTCCATCACAATATAAGAGAGGTCAAATTCTGTGAAAGTCAAGAGCTTGTACCACACACATTTCCTTGGCCCTGTTGAGAAAAGTTAAGATTGAACTCAAGTCGAAATGTCAAACCTAATCCACTAAATACTCAATTCCGATTGGCTTATACCTGACTTACATTTGATTTTCTGACTTCTCTTTGAATGCATCTTTTTATGCAACAGGGCCCTGGTTATGTATCTCTGCTAGTTGCTGGAGTGGATGTTCAAATGATTATATGTTGTGATGTGTAATGTTCGACTTGCATTGACTTGAATGCCGCTCCCTCCTGCTTTGCACTATATTTTCTACCATGAAAGAGGGGAATCATTTTTCTCTTCACTGGAGGGAAAGCCCCCTTGATGCAGCAGATCTCATTCGAAGTAGTGCTGTGTCTGGGATCTGAATGAGGGGTTTTCCCATGTCTCAGTCAGACATGCTGCAGACTCTGCAAGCATATCTTCATTTGGTTAACCCATCAAGTCCTGGGGATCATATGTTGCCAAAATCATCTTATTCTCATCAAATTGGCACCCCTGAATTTCACTTCATATCTTACACTGGAGGAAGATTGGATAGAACTTGCATACATTCTTATTATGTCTGCACAAATTGAAAATTAGATTGAGAGCAGTGTAAACTCAAGTCTTACGAATTGTTCGGCCAATTTGTATGGTGGATAGAGCTGTTTTTGTCTTGTGAAAAGTTACTGATTGAAAATTGGAATACCCTGTTAAGAATCAAGAAGGTGTTTTATATTGCAGTCTGCTCTCTATATGGAGTGTCCTAATATGTTTCATAATTTAACCAGGCTAGCATGGTCTCTTGATAGCATGTCACTCAGACCACTAGTGTACCTGTTTGTAACAGGCAATGCTGTCAGTGCATGTCTTTGGTGTATAGTTATTCGCCATAAATTTAGTGCACAGCACATGGGGTTTCTGTAGGCAATTGATCATGAAAATGAATGTAGTATCATTTATGCCTCCGATGCGTGCGCACTTTCATGTTCCATGGTTTCTGATCTTTTTTTATAATGTTGTAGTGCTCCAAGCTGCTGGCAGACGTCTCAGTCATCCAGTTCTACCCCAGCAAGTATGTCCTGATCACAGACATTCTGGACACTTTTGGTGAGTCAGCAATGTAGATTAGCACAGAGATGTGATATATGAGGGCACTGTGGTAAAGTGGATGAGACTCGGGACTCCCAAGTCGGATAATATTGAATCTCAGTCCTGCCCAATGTGAAGATATTTTGATACGGTGTCTAGTTCATGCTGTCCCTCTCAACCCTGGTGTAGGATTAGAATTGGGTACCTCACAATATTTGGGTAATATTGATGGTAGGGAACGTATCTCTGTAGTCACAGTGGGCTTTTTAGAGTGTTTTTGCCTCTCCTAGAGGGGACAACATGTTAACACACAACATTAATCAGTAAGACTCACTGGGATTTGAACCCACGCCCGAACTCGAGCTACTTGATTTTGATGATGGCAGATAGCCTTACTGTCTGATCCACCTCGCTGCCCTCAGGAGACTGAAGATAGAAAGCAAGATCAAAAAGATGAAAAAGGTTCACAAACATGTTAAGAATGTTTCGTATGATTGAAAAAACAAACAAAATCACAACAACAACAAAACGTGGAAGAGGAAATCATGAACAATGAGAGGTCAAGGTTCTATTCTCATGTGGTTGACTCTGGTTCTCGTTGCAGGACGTCTGGTGTACGACAGGATCCACAAGAAGTCCACCTACCTACCACCCGGGTCCAGCACTCCCCAGGTCCTCCCCACCAAGTTCTCACCGTCCCAGGTGCCCGAGTCCGCCAAGGAGACCTGCCGGAACTGGTTCTTCAAGATAGCGTCCATCAGGGAGCTCATCCCCCGACTGTATCCTTCCTTGATGCTATCAGTCCTTAAGCTTGTGGAATGTTGTGGAAGCTAGTACTGTAAAATGAGGAATGTTCATGTGCATTTTAAGTTTGCAAATTTCGCGAGAGCCAAGATTCGCGAAATTAAAATGCATGTTAAAGTTCTTGTTTACACCATACGCATTGAATAATAAAGGCAACTTGCGAAAATTTCGTGCCGCGAAAAAGGTCGTCGGCTCCAATTTGCGAAAATTTCATGCTGCGAAAATATCATGTTTTACAGTACACATTGAATGGTGTTACACAAATCTCCTGCGATCATCACTTTCAGAGTTGATAAATCTATTGGCACAGAGGAGAAAAAAAACAGAGCAGCATCGTGATATCTTGCTAATGTTATGCAACATGACATGATGTAGTGTATTTCAAATGATGAGAAAGACCACCATATATATATTTGTACTTTCTTTCACCAAAATCTCCCAGGTGAGACCCTCTATAGAGCACAACATTTTCAGGAATTTTACACAATACGTGTAACTCATTCCTAGCACATTTGTGAACCTTCCCTTGCTTTCTAAAAGATGAGCAAAATGTAAGGGTCATGCTTACCTGTGACCTTTCCTTAATAATAACTGACACTCAGATATGTTGAGACAGCTATTCTCAAGTGCTACAGCTTTCTGACAGAAGGGTAAGAGGCTTTCATATCATTATCATGGAGCTGTTGTGGCTCAGTAGATACGAACAGGGACTGTCAATCGTGAAATCACTGGTTCAAACCCCACTTGCAATAGCATGTTGTGCCCCCTGGGTACTGCACGTTAGCCCCAATGCCTGGTCCTTCAGTGGGAACTTCGAGATTTCGATCTCATGGTTACTTGCTTCCTGCGCAGCCACGTCAAAAACAAATCAGAGTTAGAAAGTCAAATGAAGAGATGAGAAAGAAAGGTGTCTTAGATTCAACTTTTAGGGTCATCCGTATTCTCCAGAAATATTTGTCATGACAGGCAACTACCATCCCTCATTAAAAACCCAAGACCAAATTCAGCAGTTCTTGAGATTAATATCCAAAGATGTCAGGGTGAATACATAGCACAGTACATCAAATTTGGGATCATGTGATTAAACGCTTCCATGACATATTTAGAATCGCCTGTTTAAAGTTTAACCTTTGATTATTTGCTCATTTGCTTACATTGCCGTAAAATAACAATATAACTAAGATTAGTATGTTTGCATTTTTTGTACCATTTTCATCTTTGATGCCATAAAATGCTCCTTCAGAACTTGGGCTTTCACTTTCACTCACACAATTTGACTTCACTGTTCTCTTCCATAAAAGTAGGTTGTGATTGTAGAATAAAGGCAGCATGTGGTAGGTACATTGTACTTGCCAGATCTATCAAGTCTCACTCCCCAGCAACCCAGCTGATGCTCACCCGTCGAGCAATCTTGTTCTCACCCTTCCGAGAAAGAAAAAGAAAAGAAGAAAACAAAAACAGGGCAGGTAGATTAATGGTAAACATTGTATGACAGGCCCGCTTTACATGCCGAAGTGAGAAAGGTAAACTTTTTCTTTTACTCTTTTTGTTGGCTAGAGGATACTTTGTACCTACATGGCTGGTACAGCTATCAAATCTTAGAGCTATTTTCCTTTCTACATAAATAATCCAAAGAGATCTCTGAAATTCTGTCATCTACTAAGTCATGTCAGTCGTACATTCTATACTCAAACTTGACCAAAATTTTCTAAAAAACGCAAGAAAATAATGTCTTGCAGGACCATCTTCCATAATGAATAGATGAGAATCATGCAAGTAGAATTGTACTCTAACAGTACTGTGTTCCAAATTGCACAATTTTTAAGTCTAAAGTTAGAGTTTTATCATCATTTTCATCTATGTGATGTACATCTTTCCATCCAGAGAGTACTCTCAGGCTCTGCTGCGACTGACCAATCAGATCAGAGGAATTGGAGATCCTCTGGTGGCCATCTATGCCAGGTCATATCTGTGTCGGGTATGTGCCTTCTGTCACTGCAGCTTTGACGATGGGAGATAATGAAATATATATTTTTTTGTCCCCGCCGAACGAGTTCGAGCAGGGGACTATGAAACGGGCTCCGTACGTGTGTGTGTCCGTGTGTCCGTCTGTCCGTCTGTCCGTCTGTCCGTCCGTCTGTGCATCCGTGTGTGATCAAAATGTTCAAAATGCTACTCCTTCGCCATTTCTAACCTGATTTTGATTCTGTTTGCTTTATATGATAGCACTACATGGGAGCTTTGAAACTTCTATACAGAATTTCAGTTTTGACCTTTGACCTTGACCTTTGACCTATATTGTACATTTTGCTTCAAAATGCTACTCCTTCGCCATTTCTAACCCGATTTTGATTCCGTTTGCTTTATGTGATGGCACTAGGTGAGGGCTTCAAAACTTCTACACAGAATTTTGACCTGTGACTTCTTTGACCTTTGACCTTGATTTTTGACCTATATTGTACATTGCCTACAAAATGCTACTCCTTCGCCATTTCTAACCCGATTTTGATTCCGTTTGCTTTATGTGATGGCACTAGGTGAGGGCTTCAAAACTGCTACACAGAATTTTGACCTTTGACTTCTTTGACCTTTGACCTTGATTTTTGACCTGTATTGTACATTTTGCTACAAAATGCTACTCCTTCGCCATTTCTAACCCGATTTCGATTCCGTTTGCTTTATGTGATGGCACTAGGTGAGGGCTTCAAAACTTCTACACAGAATTTTGACCTTTGACTTCTTTGACCTTTGGCCTTGATTTTTTACCTATATTGTACATTGGCTACAAAATGCTACTCCTTCGCCATTTCTAACCCGATTTCGATTCCATTTGCTTTATGTGATGGCACTAGGTGAGGGCTTCAAAACTTCTACACAGAATTTTGACCTTTGACTTCTTTGACCTTTGACCTTGATCTTTTTACCTATATTGTACATTTTGCTACTAAATGCTACTTCCGGCGGGGACATATATTACGCACCGCGTAATTTCTACTTTACCTTGTTTGATGTGTTCTGTTTGTCAAAAATGTATCAACATTTGTTATAGTTTAGCCTTTCAAATTTGTAAATCTCCTGTCTGATAATATATCTCAGCAGAGTGTGTTTTTGACTGTGTACATCCGTTTTCCTGCCACTTTGGTCATGTTGTTGGGATAATGTTTTGGAAAGCAATCCACTTCCTCGTATACGTATATCAAATGAGCTGCAATGTTCATAATTGTCTAACTTCTGCTGCAAGCACACATTCATATATAAGAGTGATAACCGTGAAATCGCCCTCAATCCCTTACACCATGTCCATAGATCATTTAATTGATGCATGAATACAATTCTTTGTAAATGAACAGAGTTCTATCTCACTTTGCAGGAAAATGGAAAATTTGTACTTCTGCTTTCTAGATGGTTGATTGTGATATTCATCTTCAAAACAAAAGTCCTGCCAAGAAGAGTGGCACATTTACAAATTGATGGATGTGACTTAATGGTTCACTGTGTGTTCAAAAGCTGATTATTCTTTTGTTCAATCTATTGGGACATGCATTGAGACTCATACATCCACACATTCACCATTTAGTTTTATCTTGGTTAATGCTTGCACTCCATCATATTCGTTTATTTGCAGTTTTGTCCAAAGAGGCTTGACCATTGTGTGCCCGTAGCTCCTGCAGTGTGAACTTGATTCATATAGTAGGGTATTCATATATATGTTTATCTACTGTTTGTCTGTGGTTATTTTCTCTCACAGGTCGGCATGGCTGTGGCTCCCAATGTGAAAGAACATCTCATCAGCAATTTCTATGACTTCCTGAACACATACTCACAGGTATTGTAAAGCATGAAATTGACCCATGTCTTGTAATTTGGTAACTGAGAGTTATTCTCTCAAACTCACATTTTAGTCACAATATCAATTTGTAAATTGGTGTTTTCATATTGTATGTTATGTTTTGGGCTTTTGTGTGTGATATATGTGTGGACTGGTGGTAATCAGAGAAAGTTTTTGACGTTGCACAGGTTGATGCGGCATGTACAGAAAGTCAATGAGAATGCTGGCTGTGCAAGACTTCAGAGCTCACTGTTTTCTCTTTTCACACTGCAGCTGCAAGGGGACACAGTACAAAACATCCTGGCAGTGCAGCGGCTGGACATGGCTAGTTACCTCTCCCTCTACTCCCCAGCCCTGGACTGGATCCTACAGTGCATCGCACATAATGCCTCTGAGGTGAAAACTTTTGGAAATCTGAACAAAGACTTTGGCCCGCATTCGCGAAGATGGTTTAAATTTAGACCATCGTTAAATTAAGTCCATGGACTAGAATAAGCATTAAGTGGTGTACATTTGACATGCAGGCATCAATGTGCATTTGCTACTGGACGTCTATAGGGTGGGGTACGCAATCTGTCACATGTATTTACACAGAAGAAATTTGCATAAACCATGGTCTAAATTTAGACCATGTTCATGAATTCGGGCCATAATGTTTAGTCTCATTTGGGCACTGTGGTGTATTTATGGCTACATCCATTTTGAAATGACTTTTAAAAAGTGAATGATTAGCACATGATTTGTTTTCCCTTTCATCAGAACTGGACAAAGGTAGTAGTCCCATGTGTTGTTTTTGGTGTATGGCTACACTCACATTGTAATTACCACTTAAAAGTACATAGTTGCCAAATTGTTTGCTTCCCCTTTTGTAGACAAATGTCACATGCACCCTTTCATGGCAAAAATGCAGTATGAAGAGTGCATCTATGTACTGTGTGCACTCACACTACTCTACACTGTGGATTACTTGTGTGCACAAAACATACAAGACAGCCTGTAATCTGTAGGACATTTAAATGGTGAAATGATTGTGCAAATATACATTGTATGTGCACTCCTCACTGTAATAGCTAAACAACTTGGCATACTTGTCATTGCACTGAAGGCCTAATTTCATGCCCTTCTGAGAGAAGCATAAAATTATCTGTTGTGCTGTTCGATGGACCCGGCTGAATTGGCTTGTTTGATTAAGTGGTTGTACTACCTGTTGATTACTTGTCCGACTCAAAGTTCAAAATCAGATAGGTAAACATTTGTGCACTGGCACTCCTCCAGCTTCTAGTTGGTGGCTTAACCACGGCTTAATTAACGAGTGAACTATTGCAGCATGCTATATATACTTTTTCACTTGCAATGGCTATGGCCTGAATATTCTGATGAAATATGACAGTCTTTTCCTTTGATATTGATTTGGCTTTGTACTGCCTCTCCCATCTATTGTCCCTTGCATTTGATGTTCACGACTTGTCAGATATGTAGAAGAACTGGTCACTTGAGAAAATGAAATGGGAAAAAAGTCTTGTAAAATCATTTCTGAATGAAGTTTTCTGGAACAAAAGCATATAGCTCATTATCATTCAAGAGAACAATGCTGCGTGTCATGAAAGATAAGGTTTCCATCATTCTCCCCGCCCTCATTTTCTTTTTTAAATCGGCTATTCTCTGTCATCAACAGGCCGTTTTGACTGAAATTCTGGAAAGGTGTCAGAAGCAGTGTAACAGGTTTGTTTTTAGACCATAGTTATTTTCTATGTGTGAATGTGCTGAAGTGTAACAACTTTCCACTATGCAGAAATTTGCAGTATTATCATGATGAGAAGAAAGTGTCATTTCTTTTTAACCACTGGAGTGATGAATTCATCTCCTTTCTATGTATATATATATATATATATATATATACTTTTTTTTTTGACATACAGTCAAGATGTAAACTTCTACCAGTATCTTATTGGACTATTTTTACTCAAAGCCAGTGGTGCCTATTTGCTAGAGAGAGAAAAAAAAAAAAATATATATATATATATATATTTTTTTTTTTTTAAATTTATTTATTTTTGTTGTTGTTGTTGGTTTTTTTTTTCCCGTCACTATTGTTAGTCACAGGGATAAGTCTTGTATATAAATCTGTCTCTTGTTGTTAAACAGTTGTTGTTGTTATACTGTTTCATTAGTTTCATGGAATATGTCAAAAGATATGGAATATTGCCTTACCTGAGGTGTTGTATCTTGAATTTATGTGAACAAAAAATATAGAAAGGAGATGAATTTATTGCTTCAGTGCTTACAAAGAAATAACAGCCTCTCTACATAGCTGTCAGTTGTAATTTAAAGGTTTGTCCAGGTTTACTCCTTGGACACTCTGTAATTATACAATAACAGACATGAGTTTGTGGAAGGAAAAGTATCACATAGGATTTTCATTATTATTATTTTGCAGTTTCAGTGAAACGTTTGTAATGAATACAACACCAAAACTCGATACTCTCAAAA